>NC_069504.1:362330851-362588351 GCF_027579735.1 Bombina bombina
TTGTTTCTGACAAGAGGTCATAATTTAAGGTTGGAGGAAAGGAGATTTAATCTCCTGCAACGGAAACGTTTTTTTCACTGTAAGAGCAATAAAATTGTGGAACTCATTACCAAAGGAGGTAGTGAATGCCAATACCATAGATACATTTAAAAATAGTCTGGATAAATTTCTGTATATAAACAAAATTCATGGATATGATTGCTAGTATTAAATGGGTCACACTTTAATGGGGTTATTTAAGCTTAACTGGAGCTTTTTGTAAGTATTTTAGATTTGTATAGGTTGAACTCGATGGACTTCAGTCTTTTTTCAACCTTATCTACTATGTTACTATGTTACACAAGGAAGGGACAGCAATTTCTCTACTAATGTTGTTAGAATTCACAACCTTAGGTAAAAATTCAAATGAAGTCCGCAAAACTGCCTTATCCTGATGAAAAATCAGAAAAGGAGATTCACAAGAAAGAGCAGATAGCTCAGACACTCTTCTAGCAGAAGAGCTGGCCAAAAGGAACAACACTTTCCAAGAAAGTAGTTTAATGTCCAAAGAATGCATAGGCTCAAACGGAGGAGCCTGTAACGCCTTCAAAACCAAATTAAGACTCCAAGGAGGAGAAATTGATTTAATGACGGGCTTAATACGAACTAAAACCTGTACAAAACAGTGAATATCAGGAAGTTTAGCAATCTTTCTGTGAAATAAAACAGAAAAAAGCAGAGATTTGTCCCTTCAACGAACTTGCAGACAAACCCCTATCCAAACCATCCTGGAGAAACTGTAAAATTCTAGGAATTCTAAAAGAATGCCAAGAGAATTTATGAGAAGAACACCATGAAATGTAAATCTTCCAAACTCGATAATAAATCTTCCTAGAGACAGATTTATGAGCTTGTAACACAGTATTAATTACTGAGTCAGAGAAACCTCTATGACTTAATACTAAGTGTTCAATTTCCATACCTTCAAATTTAATGATTTGAGATCCTGATGGAAAAACGGACCTTGAGACAGTAGGTTCAGCCTTAACGGAAGTGGCCAAGGTTGGCAACTGGACATCCGAACAAGATCTGCATACCAAAACCTGTGGGGCCAAGCTGGAGCCACCAGCAAAACAAACGATTGTTCCATGATGATCTTGGAGATCACTCTCGGAAAAAGAACTAGAGGCAGGATGATATAAGCAGGTTGATAACACCAAGGAAGTGTCAGCGCATCCACTGCTTCCGCCTGAGAATCCCTAGACCTGGACAGGTATCTGGGAAGTTTCTTGTTTAGATGAGAGGCTATCAGATCTATTTCTTGAAGACCCCACATCTGAACAATCTGAGAAAACACATCTGGATGGAGAGACCACTCCCCTGGATGTAAAGTCTGACGACTGTCTGAAAACAAATGAACGGTTCTCTCTTCAACAGAGGCCAAAACTGAAGAGCTCTGAGAAATGCACAGAGTTCTAAAATATTGATTGGTAATCTCGCCTCTTGAGATTTCCAAACTCCTTGTGCTGTCAGAGTCCCCGAGACAACTCCCCAACCTGAAAGACTCGCATCTGTTCTGATCACAGTCCAGGTTGCCGAACAAAAGAGGCCCCTTGAACTAAACGCTGGTGATTTAACCACCACGTCAGATAGTGTCAAACATTGGGATTAAGGATATTAATTGTGATATCTTTGAATAATCCCGGCACCATTGATTCAGCATGCAAAGCTGGAGAGGTCTCATGTGAAAACGAGCAAAAGGAATTGCGTCCGATGCTGCAGTCATGAGGCCTAAAACTTCCATGCACATAGCCACTGAAGGGAATGACTGAGACTGAAGGTGCCGACATGCTGCAACCAATTTCAAACGTCTCTTGTCTGTTAGAGACGGAGTCATGGACACTGAATCTATCCGGAAACCTAAAAAGGTGAACCTTGTCTGAGGAATCAAAAAACTTTTTGGTAAATTGATCCTCCAACCATGTTTTCGAAGAAACAACACAAGTTGATTCGTGTGAGATTCTGCAGAACGTAAAGACTGAGCTAGTACCAAGATATCATCCAAATAAGGAAACACCTCAATACCCCGTTCTCTGATTACATAGAGTAGGGCACCCAGAACCTTTGAAAAGATTCTTGGAGCTGTTGCTAGGCCAAATGGAAGAGCAACAAATTGGTAATGCTTGTCTAGAAAGAGAATCTCAGGAACTGATAATGTTCTGGATGAATCGGAATATGAAGGTAAGCATCCTGCAAGTCTATTGTAGACATATAATGTCCTTGCTGAACAAAAGGCAGAATAGTCCTTATAGTTACCATCTTCAAGGTTGGTACTCTTACATAACGATTCACAATTTTCAGATCCAGAACTGGTCTGAATTAATTTTCTTTCTTTGTGACAATGAATAGATTTGAATAAAACTCCAGGCCTTGTTCCAGAAAAGGAACCGGCATGATTACCCCTGAAACCTCCAGATCTGAAACACACTTCAGGAAAGCCTGAGCTTTTACTGGATTCACTGGGATGCGTGAGAGAAAAAAACGAAATGTATGCTTACCTGATAAATTTCTTTCTTTTGCGATGTACCGAGTCCACGGATTCATCCTAACTTGTGGGATATTGTCCTTCCTCACAGGAAGTAGCAAAGAGAGCACCACAGCAGAGCTGTCTATATAGCTCCCCCCTTAACTCCACCCCCCAGTCATTCGAACGAAGGCCAAGGAAGAAAAGGAGAAACTATAAGGTGCAGAGGCGACTGAAGTTTACATAAAAAAAACACTATCTGTCTTGAATAGACAGGGCGGGCCGTGGACTCGGTACATCGCAAAAGAAAGAAATTTATCAGGTAAGCATACATTTTTGGAAGCACTCCAATTAGTGCAATGGGAACAGTCTGGGATCTATAACAGTCACCCAGCAGACCGACCTCTTAGGGTGAGGATGGATAATCTGTAGTAAAACACAAGAGGACACAAAGGTGCCTATATGGCCTAGTACAGTCTTATACCAGGAACAGTAGTATGTATGGTAAGATATATACTCACAAAAAGTAAAGCATCTCCAATGATGCTAGTCAGACAGGAAGGGATCAATGTAGTCACCCAACAGACTGTAACAAGGCTTCCACAGGAGGCAGACAGCAGAGGTCCAGTGGACCAATAAAGATCCAAATAAAACACAGTAGCAAGTGTTTGAGATAAAAAAGTATTAAACTTTACTGACATAGGTTAAAATAAAGCGACGCGTTTCTCAGTCACAGACAGTTTCCTCAGGCATAATAAAATAGTTTACAAACACTTGCTACATATACCTAACCAAACCAATTAACATAATTGATATCACTTGTAGTGGGTGTGATCTATGACATCATAGGTATCCTAGTTACAAATCTGTTTTGACAACATAAGTAAACCCAATTTGTATGTTGTATATTAAACAAAACAAAAATAAATACACATTATAACAAATAATGCACAAAACAATCCTAAAAGTGGCACTACAACATTTTCTTCACACCAAACAGGGGAACAATTTAAAATTAGCAAGAGATTATCTTGCGAATCTACTTATGTTGTTTATTTGGTGAATTGTCTTTGTGGGGCTCAATATGTAGGGCGCACGAGTCGCACCATCAGAAAACGTTGGAGTGAACATATCTATAACATCAAGAGGAAATATCTTAAACACAGTCTAGACACTGTGCTTTTTCACACAAAGGAAGTGCGAAAACATTATCTGTATTACCTATTGAACAAATATCTCGAAATAGTCACAACCCTCTTCTCAATTTATGCCGTAGAGAGACATACTGGATACATAAATTACATTCTTTAGTACCAGATGGTCTAAATGAATGTGTAGATTTGGCCGCCTTTGATATATGACAAGGTGATTTGACATCATATACAGGAGTTACAACCTTTCATTTATTGATACCCTTTGATACAAATATGGCTTTATTTGTGGGTACCTTATCCCCAAGTTATATTCCAGAACACCGAGGGATTGATCTTATACCTCACACAATGTTAGATTGTATTTAGCTGTTACAGCTGCAAGCTGATTGGAGACTCCCCACAACTGTTAGCTCCCTTTCCCACATAGATATAGTTTTATAGTTTTTTTAGTTGTTTAGAATATAGTTAGCCACTTACCCACTAAATATGTAATATAGTGTGATTTACACACATACTTTAGAGAGATCACACAAGGATATTATAAGAACACTTATTCTCTTCAGAGTTCTAACCAATTCGAGCTATTATCACTTTACTTCCTTGGTCCACAATCTTATCATTTATATTGACCAAACACGTTAAATATAACACATTAGTTCTAGTCATTTTCACTCAACACCAACGTCACAATTTTATTTGTCACTATAGATAATAATATCACATATAACTAGGAGTCTCACTATCACTATAGGGGACCCAATAGATTATCTCATATTATTATTGTAATCTACACATATACATATATCATTATCACTAATGTCCTATCACATTATCACTATTGTATAGTTAAATACTCATTGGGGTCACTTATAATACTAGGCAATCCACATATACACATATTTTAATTATTGTCATTAAGTCACTTAGGTTTATGGATTTTGAACAATCTAACATGTTTACACAGGAGAGTCACATAATAAGAGGAGCACTTAGAAGAATATGAGCACTATATGCTCTATTATATTTAGAAGAGGGGGTATCTAAATCTCTATTAAACATATCACTCATGGAAGATTTATTTTAGTTTATAATTAGGCACCAGCCCTTTATATGACAAGAAGTTTATTCAATAATCCTCACACAATTTATACATATTATCAAGCCACTACTGCATATATTTTACATTTATTTAATTATTATTCACATCTCAAATATACATTGCTCACTATATACTAAGTACAAATAACCACGGGCAGACCATAATTTTATATCCATCAAATGTAGGTAGATTTTGGTTACAATACTTTATAGTTATAGTACCATCTACGGAACGATTAGACACACTAATACCCTGAGATGGAACATAGACACTAGCTATCTACAGTTAAAGGATACCATTATCCTATTAGTTAACAGCTTCTAATTATATTTAGTGCCGAGCTGAATAGGTCTTATTGTACCTATAATAACGCGATTGGCTGCAACACAGCCAATCGTTACACTGAGCCAAAGAGTAACACAAACCTATCAGGTTACAGCTTTTCACTTGCGCCTAGCGTGGAGCCGAATGAGTCATTTGGTTCCTATGGTTACGCTACTGACATGCGCACAAGCGTTAGATGCACGCCATTTAGAAACTCTAATGGCGATCTGCAACAAAATAAAGTAAGTAATCCGGATCAAAAATAATTTAAATTTTTTAAATTTTTATATTGATATGATATAATCATCAGTAGGAACAGTCTTGATTATGAAATTGCAAGGCATGAGCATTTGAAATTCGTATGCTGGATAATATACAACTTTGCCTGTAAAATGAATGGAAAAGATAAACAGAAAAAGAGTATTACCTTGCAATTAGGGTTTTGAATGGTGCATTATATGAATGAGTAGCTATATAAAAAGAACTAGCTAAATAAGAAATTTAATAGAAACAACTAAGGTGTTTTATCTACATATGTTCTGCCTACACATGGTATACAAATGGAGTTTATTTCTGACTAAACTATCTATTACAAGCTAAGATGGATATTTGTTTTCCACATATATAAAAAAGATATGTAAACTGTTGCTATATGTATTTGTATAAATTGGTTTAGGATTGTTTTGTGCATTATTTGTTATAATGTGTATTTATTTTTGTTTTGTTTAATATACAACATACAAATTGAGTTTACTTATGTTGTCAAAACAGATTTGTAACTAGGATACCTATGATGTCATAGATCACACCCACTACAAGTGATATCAATTATGTTAATTGGTTTGGTTAGGTATATGTAGCAAGTGTTTGTAAACTATTTTATTATGCCTGAGGAAACAGTCTGTGACTGAGAAAGGCGTCACTTTATTTTAACCTATGTCAGTAAAGTTTAATACTTTTTTATCTCAAACACTTGCTACTGTGTTTTATTTGGATCTTTATTGGTCCACTGGACCTCTGCTGTCTGCCTCCTGTGGAAGCCTTGTTACAGTCTGTTGGGTGACTACATTGATCCCTTCCTGTCTGACTAGCATCATTGGAGATGCTTTACTTTTTGTGAGTATATATCTTACCATACATACTACTGTTCCTGGTATAAGACTGTACTAGGCCATATAGGCACCTTTGTGTCCTCTTGTGTTTTACTACAGATTATCCATCCTCACCCAAAGAGGTCGGTCTGCTGGGTGACTGTTATAAATCCCAGACTGTTCCCATTGCACTAATTGGAGTGCTTCCAAGATTGTGAGTCTAATGCAATACAATCTGATAGTTTAACTTTGTGGATCAAACAATATTGGGCCATGTGGCGCATCTGTCTTTTCTTCTGTTTATAGATTATCCTCTTGGATCCAGGCCGGGTCCGCTACAGATTGCTGCCTCAACATTATCTCATTTTACAAATCTAAAGACTTTTTATTATATTTTGTTGAATTGTTATTTGACTAATAGTATTTTTCACATTGTCTTCCTTTGTGCACTATATTCAACTATCATATACACCATATAGCCTATTGAGTGCTAATTTTTTAGGGCGCCCCCTATCTTATAGACAAGCATACATTTTGTTCTCTTTTGCATGATGTACCGAGTCCACGGATTCATCCTAACTTGTGGGATACCAATACCAAAGCTTTAGGACACGGATGAAGGGGAGGGACAAGACAGGAAACTAAACGGAAGGCACCACTGCTTGCAAAACCTTTCTCCCAAAAATAGCCTCCGAAGAAGCAAAAGTATCAAATTTATAAAATTTTGAAAAGGTATGAAGCGACGACCAAGTCGCAGCCTTACAAATCTGTTCAACAGAAGCATCATTTTTAAAAGCCCATGTGGCAGCTACCGCTCTAGTAGAATGAGCTGTAATCCTTTCAGGAGGCTGCTGTCCAGCAGTTTCATAAGCCAAATGGATGATGCTTTTCAGCCAAAAGGAAAGAAAAGTTGCCGTAGCCTTTTGACCCCTACGCTTTCCAGAATAGACAACAAACAAAGAAGATGTTTGACGAAAATCTTTGGTTGTCTGCAAATAAAATTTCAAAGCACGAACCACGTCCAAGTTGTGAAACAGACGTTCCTTCTTACAAGAAGGATTAGGACACAGAGAAGGAACAACAATTTCTTGATTGATATTCCTGTTAGTAACAACCTTAGGTAGGAACCCAGGCTTGGTACGCAAAACCACCTTATCAGCATGGAACACAAGATAAAAAGAGTCGCATTGTAATGCAGATAGTTCAGAAACTCTTCGAGCTGAAGAGATAGCAACTAGGAACAAAACTTTCCAAGATAAAAGAACTAAATTTAGACTCCATGGCGGAGCAATAGGTTTAAACACAGGCTTAATTCTAACTAAAGCCTGACAAAAAGCCTGAACGTCTGAAACATCTGCCAGACGCTTGTGCAACAAAATAGACAGAGCAGATATCTGTCCCTTTAGGGAACTAGCTGATAATCCTTTCTCCAATCCCTCTTGGAGAAAAGACAAAATCCTAGGAATCCTGATTTTACTCCAGGAGAAGCCTTTGGATTTGCACCAAAAAATATATTTACGCCATATCTTATGATAAATTTTCCTGGTAACAGGCTTTCGAGCCTGAATCAAGGTATTTATGACTGACTGAGAAACCCCGCTTTGATAGAATCAAGCGTTCAATCTCCAAGCAGTCAGTTGCAGAGAAATTAGATTTGGATGCTTGAATGGACCTTGAATCAGAAGGTCCTGTCTCAATGGCAGAGACCATGGTGGAAGGGATGACATGTCCACCAGGTCTGCACACCAAGTCCTGAGTGCCCACGCAGGCGCTATCAAAATCACCAATGCTCTCTCCTGCTTGATTCTGGCAATCAGACGTGGAAGGAGAGGGAAAGGTGGAAACACATAAGCCACGACCAGGGTACTGCTAGAGCATCTATCAGTACAGCCTGAAGATCCCTTGACCTGGAGCCGTAACAAGGAAGTTTGGCGTTCTGACGAGACGCCATCAGATCAAACTCTAGTGTGCCCCATAGCCGAACCAGCTGAGCAAACACCTCCGGATGGAGTTCCCACTCCCCCGGATGAAAAGTCTGACGACTTAGAAAATCTGCCTCCCAGTTCTCTACACCTGGGATATAGATCGCTGACAGATGGCAAGAGTGAGCCTCTGCCCATTAGATTATCCTTGAGACCTCTATCATCGCTAAGGAACTCTTTGTTCCGCCCTGATGATTGATATAAGCCACAGTTGTGATGTTGTCTGACTGAAACCTGATGAATCTGGCCGAAGCCAGCTGAGGCCATGCCTGGAGAGCATTGAATATACTAGCTACCCCTTCATGCTGACTTAGTGGCAGTAGCAGGCTTTTTGGCCTGTTTACCCTTGTTCCAAGCCTGATTAGGTCTCCAGGTTGGCTTGGATTGAGTAAAGTTCCTCTCTTACTTTGCAGCATGGGAAGAGGTTGAGGGACTAGTGATGTCGCGAACCTAAAAAATTGGGTTCGCGAACGGCGAACTTCCACAAAAGTTTGCGAACGGGCGAACCGCCATAGACTTCGATAGGCAGGCGAATTTTAAAACCCACAGGGACTCTTTCTGGCCACAATAGTGTTGGAAAAGTTGTTTCAAGGGCACTAAGACCTGGACTGTGGCATGCCGGAGGGGGATCCATGGCAAAACTCCCATGGAAAATTACATAGTTGATGCAGAGTCTGGTTTTAATCCATAAAGTGCATAAATCACCTAACATTCCTAAAATGCTTGGAATAATGTGCTTTAAAACATCAGGTATGATGTTGTATCGATCAGGTAGTGTAAGGGTTATGCTCGCTTCACAGTGCGCAGTGTAGGTGATATACCTGCCCTGACCATGCTTTGCAGACCAGGTATCAGTGGTCAGATGGACCCTTGCCCCAACACTGTGTGCCAGACATGCCATTATAGCAGACTTATATGGCTTTGGCGTTGCTTTTTGGTAATTAGAAGAGCTGCTAAATGCCACTGCGCACCACACGTGTTTTATGCCCAGCAGTGAAGGGGTTAATTAGGGAGCATGTACGCAGCTTGTAGAGTTAATTTTAGCTTAAGTGTAGTGTAGTAGACAACCCAAAGTATTGATCTAGGCCCATTTTGGTATATTTCATGCCACCATTTCACCGCCAAATGCGATCAAGTTTAAAAAAAACTTAAATTTTTTCGCAATTTTAGGTTTCTCACTGAAATTATTTACAAACAGCTTGTGCAATTATGGCACAAATGGTTGTAAATGCTTCTCTGGGATCCCCTTTGTTAAGAAATAGCAGACATATATGACTTTGGCGTTGCTTTCTGGTAATTAGAAGGCCGCTAAATGCTGCTGCGCATCACACGTGTATTATGGCTAGCAGTGAAGGGGTTAATTAGGTAGTTTGTAGGGAGCTTGCAGGGTTAATTTTAGCTTTAGTGTAGAGATCAGCCTCCCACCTGACACATCAGACCCCCTGATCCCTCCCAAACAGCTCCCTTCCCTCCCCCACCCCACAATTGTCCCCGCCATCTTAAGTACTGGCAGAAAGTCTGCCAGTACTAAAATAAAAGGTTTTTAAATTTTTTTTATTTATTTTCAGCATATTTACATATGCTGTGGTGTAGCATCCCCCCTTGGCCCCCAACCTCCCTGATCCCCCCCAAAACAGCTCTCTAATCCTCCCCATCTGCCTTATTGGTGGCCATCTTGGGTAGTGGCAGCTGTCTGCTATTATTTCACAGTCAAAAAAAGTGTTGTTTTTTTTAAATGTACACTACTGTTACACCAGATATGAGTGGTGGCACTGGGCAAGTGGGCACAGTATACGCTGTGATGACACACACGCTGGCAGGCAGGCAACTGCAATTAGATTACACAGGAAAAAAAAAAAAGCAGACTGATGTTCTAGCCCTAAAAAGGGCTTTTTAGGGTGCTGTCCTTACAGCAGAGATCAGATGAGTCCTTCAGGACTGTAGTGGACACTGAATACACTAGCCTAGCTATCAATTTCCCTATTAAATCAGCAGCAGCTACACTGTCCCTCCTCTCACTAAGAATGCAGCTTCCAAATGAATACAAAATGGATGCTGTCCAGGAGGTGGGAGGGTCTGGGAGGGAGGGTCTGCTGCTGATTGGCTGTAATGTGTATTCTGACTGTGAGGTACAGGGTTAAAGTTTACTCAATGATAACGAATAGGGGGCTGATCGAACATCGTATATGTTCGCCCGCCGAGGCGAACGCGAACATGCTATGTTCGCCGGCAAACTATTCGCGACATCACTAAGAGGGACCACTCTTTAAGTTTTGAAAGGAATGAAAATTATTTTCTTTGGTCCTTGTCTTATTTGACTTATCCTGAGGGAGGGTATGACCCTACCCTCCAGTAATGTCTGAAATGATCTCTTTCAATGCAGGCCCGAATAGGGTCTTACCTTTGAAAGGGATCGACAAAAGCTTAGATTTAGATGACACATCAGCTGACCAGGACTTAAGCCATAACGCTCTACGCACTAAAATGGCAAAACCTGAATTCTTAGCCGCTAATTTAGCAAGATGAAAAGCGGCTTCTGTAATAAAAGAATTAGCCAACTTAAGAGCCTTAATTCTGTCCAAAATATCATCTAGTGGGGTCTCCATCTGAAGAGCCACTTCTAGAGCCTCAAATCAAAAGGCAGCTGCAGTGGTTACAGGAACAATGCATGCTATAGGTTGAAGAAGAAAACCTTGATGAACAAAAAATTTCTTTAGGAGACCCTCTAATTTTTTATCCATAGGATCAATGAAAGCACAACTGTCTTCAATAGGTATAGTTGTACGCTTAGCCAGGGTAGAAATAGCTCCCTCCACCTTAGGGACGTCTGCCATGAGTCCTTTATGGTGTCAGAAATGGGAAACAATTTCTTAAAAACAGGAGGGGGAGAGAACGGAATACCTGGTTTATCCCTCTCCTTAGTAACAATGTCCGAAATCCTCTTAGGGACCGGAAACACATCAGTGTAAACAGGAACCTCTAAATATTTGTCCATTTTAAACAATTTCTCTGGAACACAATAGGGTCACAATCATCCAGAGTAGCTAAAACCTCCCTGAGGTGCTCTAGCTTAAATTTAAATGCCGTCATATCTGAATCTGTCTGAGAGAACATCTTTCCTGAATCAGAAATCTCTCCCTCAGACAGCAAATCCCTCATCCCTACCTCAGAACATTGTGAGGGAATATCGGATACGGCTACTAAAGCGTCAGAAGGCTCAGCATTTGTTCTTAACCCAGAGCTACTGCGCTTCCCTTGCAACCCAGGCAGCTTAGATAAAACCTCTGTGAGGGTAGTATTCCTAACTGAAGCCATATCTTGCAAGGTGAAAGAATTAGATGCACTAGAAGTACTTGGCGTCGCTTGTGCGGGCGTTACTGGTTGTGACACCTGGGGAGAGCTAGATAGCAAAACCCTATTTCCTTCTGTCTGAGAATCATCTAATGCCAAACTTTTATAAGTCAAAATATGCTGTTTGCAATTTATAGACATATCAGTACAAGTGGGACACATTCTAAGAGGGGGTTCCACAATGGCTTCTAAACAAATTGAACAATGAGTTTCCTCAGTGTCAGAAATGTTTAACAGACTAGTAATAAAGCAAGCAAGCTTGGAAAACACTTTATTTAATGAAAAAAACACAATTTGCAAAAATGGTACTGTGCCTTTGAGAGAAAAAAAAAGGCATACACAAACTGCAAAACAAGTTAAAATTGCTTCAATTTTTAGAAGGATTGCACCACAAGTTAATAAGCAATAAACCCCCAAATGAAAAAAACGGATTGAAATATGTCTAAAACCGGTTAAAACCTCCTAAAGCCCCTTGCCACAGTTCTGCTGTGGCCCTACCTGCCCTTAGGAAGCGATAATATGGGGTTTAAAGCTTCAATTAGTCCCTCAGAAGACTATCAGGACCTCAGGAGAAGTTGCTTGCTGCTTGTAAATGTAGGCCTCGCCCACCTCACTCGATGTTGCTGGGGTCTACACAAAACTAACAAACCCTGCCTGAAAGCCATGTGGGTTATAAACAACCCCAAAGAACCCGCAAGCAAATGTCCCATAAAACAGAAAACGTTACTCCCAGACACAAAAACGTTTGTCCCAAATTCAGATAACAAACTGAGTGCCCACAAAAAATTAACCCTTTATGCAAGCTAGTAAAAACCTCTGATAACACTAGGATTACTGCTTACCCTTCCCCTAATGGGGACACTGTCAGCCTTTCTGGGTTAACACAGTCTCTGCAGAAAATATGACTGAACATACCTCATTGCTGTATAGCAAGAAACCGTTCCTCACACTGAAGTTTTCCTTTACTCCTCAGCTTCTGTGGGAACAGCAGTGGACCTTAGTTACAAATGCTAAGATCATCATCCTCCAGGCAGAAATCTTCATCTATGTCCTGCCTGAGAGTAAATAGTACAACACCGGTACCATTTAAAAATAATAAACACTTGATTGAAGATAAAATAAAACTAACAGTTTAACACCTCTTCTCTTTACTCTTCCTGCTTAGAGCCAGCAAAGAGAATGACTTGGGGGTGGAGTTAAGGGGGGAGCTATATAGACAGCTCTGCTGTTGTGCTCTCTTTGCTACTTCCTGTCAGGAAGGACAATATCCCACAAGTTAGGATGAATCCGTGGACTTGGTACATCATGCAAAAGAAATCTCCTCACAGGAGGTCTTACTCTAAATCCAATTCGGTACCCCTGAGAAACAATGCTATGAATCCATTGATTTTGGACAGAATTTATCCAAACATCCTTGAAAAACCTTAATCTGCTGTGCTAGAATGAAGGCCGCACCTTCATGCGGACTTAGGGGCTGACTTTGGTTTCTTGAAAGGCTTGGATTTATTCCAATTTGAGGAAGGCTTCCAATTGGAAACAGATTCCTTGGGGGGAAGGATTAGGTTTTTGTTCCTTATTTTGTCGAAAGGAACGAAAACGATTAGAAGCCTTATATCTACCCTTAGGTTTTTTTATCCTGAGGCAAAAAAACTCCTTTCCCCCCAGTAACAGTTGAAATAATAGAATCTAACTGAGAACCAAATAAATTATTACCTTGGAAAGAAAGAAATAGTAATCTAGACTTGGATGTCATATCAGCATTCCAACATTTAAGCCACAAAGCTCTTCTAGCTAAAATAGCTAAAGACATGGATCTAACATAAATTTTGATAATATCAAAAATGGCATCACAAATAAAATGATTAGCATGTTGCAGTAAGCGAACAATGCTAGATATGTCAGAATCCAATTCTTGTTGCGCTAAATTCTGCAACCAAAAAGTTGAAGCAGCTGCAACATCAGCCAAAGTAATTGCAGGCCTAAGAAGATGACCTGAATATAAATAGGCTTTCCTTAGATAAGATTCAAGCTTCCTATCTAAAAGATCTTTAAAGGAAGTACTATCTTCCATAGGAATAGTGGTTCGTTTAGCAAGAGTAGAAATAGCCCCATCAACTTTGGGGATTTTTTTCCAAAACTCTATTGCAACCGCTGGTAAAGGATACAATTTTTTAAACCTTGCAGAAGGATTAAAAGGAGTACCTGGCTTATTCCATTCCTTAGAAATCATGTCAGGAATAGGGAAAAACCTCTGGAGTAACCACAGTAGGTTTAAAAACAGCATTTAAATGTTTACTAGTTTTAATATCAAGAGGACTAGCTTCCTCAATATCCAAAGTAATTAACACTTCTTTTAACAAAGAACTCATATACTCTATTTTAAATAAATAAGTAGATTTGTCAGTGTCAATGTCTGAGGAAGGATCTTCTGAATCAGATAGATCCTCATCAGAAGTGGATAATTCATTATGTTGTCGGTCATTTGAAATTTCATCAACTTTATGAGAAGTTTTAAAAGACATCTTACGCTTATTAGAAGGTGGAAATGCAGACAAAGCCTTCTGAATAGAATCAGTAACTAATTCTTTAAAATTCACAGGTATATCATGTACATTAGAAGTTGAAGGAACTGCAACTGGCAATTTATTATTACTGATGAACACTATCTGCATGTAAAAGTTTATCATGACTACTAATACAAATGACATTAGGAGATATAATCTCCACAATTTTACAACAAATGTACTTAGCTTTGGTAGAACCGATGTCAGGCAGCAAAGTTCCAGCAGATACTTCTGAGGCAGGATCAGATTGAGACATCTTGCAGAATGTAAAAGAAAAAACAACATATAAAGCAAAATTATCAATTTCCTTATATGACAGTTTCAGGAATGGGAAAAAATGCAAATAGCATAGCCCTCTGACTTAGAAAAAGGCAAGAGGCAAAAGCAATGGGGCAATAAATAATGAAAAAAGTTTGGCGCCAAGTATGACGCACAGCGTAACTAGAAAATGTTTTGGCGCCAACCATGTCCGGAAGTGACACACTTGCGTCACTAACGATGCAACCCTGTGTGAACCCCTGCATCAACTACGACGCCGGAAATTACGAACTTGCGCCAACGGACGTGCCCTTTTCACGGCAAAAAATTCTCGCGCCAAGAATGACGCAATAAAGTGTGGCATTTAGCGCACCCGCGAGCCTAAGACAGCCCGCAAATTAAAACAAGTAGTCAATTGAAAAAAAGACTAAACCCCAAGTAAGAAAAATATTTCATCAATATTAACTTTACCAAATATGAAACTGACAATCTGCAAAAGGAAATACATGAACCTGACTCATGGCAAATATAAGTACAATACATATATTTAGAACTTTATATAAATGCATAAAGTGCCAAACCATAGCTGAGGTGTCAAGAAATAAAAACATACTTACCAAAGACACCCATCCACATATAGCAGATAGCCAAATCAGTACTGAAACAGTTATCAGTAGAGGTAATGGTATATGAGAGTATATCGTCGATCTGAAAAACACAATTTATGCTTACCTGATAAATTTATTTCTCTTGTGGTGTATCCAGTCCACGGATCATCCATTACTTGTGGGATATTCTCATTCCCAACAGGAAGTTGCAAGAGGACACCCACAGCAGAGCTGTAATATAGCTCCTCCCCCTAACTGTCATAGCCAGTCATTCGACCGAAAACAAGCCGAGAAAGGAGAAACCATAGGGTGCAGTGGTTACTGTAGTTTAAATTTAAAAATTACCTGCCTTAAAATGACAGGGCGGGACGTGGACTGGATACACCACAAGAGAAATAAATTTATCAGGTAAGCATAAATTGTGTTTTCTCTTGTAAGGTGTATCCAGTCCACGGATCATCCATTACTTGTGGGATACCAATACCAAAGCTAAAGTACACGGATGAAGGGAGGGACAAGGCAGGAACTTAAATGGAAGGAACCACTGCCCGTAAAACCTGTCTCCCAAATATAGCCTCCGAAGAAGCAAAAGTATCAAATTTGTAAAATTTAAAAAAATATGAAGCGAAGACCAAGTCGTCGCCTTGCAAATCTGTTCAACAGAAGCCTCATTTTTAAAAGCCCATGTGGAAGCTACAGCTCTAGTGGAATGAGCTGTAATCCTTTCAGGAGGTTGCTGTCCAGTAGTCTCATAGGCTAAGCGGATTAAGCTTCTTAGTCAAAAAGAAAAAGAGGTTGCCGAAGCCTTTTGACCTCTCCTCTGTCCAGAGTAGACAACAAACAAAGCAGATGTTTGATGAAAATCTTTAGTAGCTTGTAAGTAAAACTTTAAAGCACGGACCACGTCCAAATTGTGTAACACAAGGATGGAACAACAATCTCTTGATTGATATTCTTGTTAGATACCACCTTAGGTAAGAACCCAGGTTTGGTACGCAGGACTACCTTATCCGTATGAAAAATCAGATAAGGAGAATCACATTGTAAGGCAGATAGCTCAGAGACTCTACGAGCCGAGGAAATAGCTACCAAAAAAAGAACTTTCCAAGATAAAAGCTTGATATCTATGGAATGAAGAGGTTCAAACGGAACTCCTTGAAGAACCTTAAGAACCAAGTTTAAGCTCCATGGTGGAGCAACAGGTTTAAGCACAGGCTTGATTCTAACTAAAGCCTGACAAAATGCCTGAACGTCTGGAACATCTGCCAGACGCTTAACTAGCTGACAATCCTTTTTCCAAACCTTCTTGGAGAAAAGATAATATCCTAGCAATCCTGACCTTACTCCATGAGTAACCCTTGGATTCACACCAATAAAGATATCTACGCCATACCTTATGGTAAATTTTCCTGGTGACAGGCTTTCGTGCCTGTCTTAAGGTATCAATAACTGACTCGGAGAAGCCACGCTTTGATAAAGTCAAGCGTTCAATCTCCAGGCAGTCAGCCTCAGAGAAATTAGATTTGGATGGTTGAAAGGACCCTGAAGTAGAAGGTCCTGTTTCAGAGGCAGAGACCATGGAGGAAAGGATGACATGTCCACTAGATCTGCATACCAGGTCCTGCATGGCCACGCAGGTGCTATCAGAATCACTGATGCTCTCTCCTGATGATCTTGGCAATCAGTCGAGGGAGCAGAGGAAACCGTGGAAACACATAAGCCAGGTTGAAAGACCAGGGTGCTGCTAGAGCATCTATCAGTGTCGCCTTGGGATCCCTGGACCTGGATCCGTAACACGGAAGCTTGGCGTTCTGGCGAGACGCCATGAGATCCAGTTCTGGTTTGCCCCAACGATGAATCAGTTGTGCAAATGCCTCCGGATGGAGTTCCCACTCTCCCGGATGAAAAGTCTGACGACTTAGAAAATCCGCCTCCCAGTGCTCTACACCTGGGATATGGATAGCTGATAGGTGGCAAGAGTGAATCTCTGCCTAGCGAATTATTTTTTAAACTTCTAACATCTCTAGGGAACTTCTTGTTCCCCCTCGATGGTTGATGTAAGCTACAGTCGTGATGTTGTCCGACTGAAATCTGATGTACCTCAGAGTTGCTAACTGAGGCCAAGCCTGAAGAGCCTTGAATATCGCTCTTAGTTCCAGAATATTTAATGGAAGGAGAGACTCCTCCTGAGTCCACGATCCCTGAGCCTTCAGGGAGTTCCAGACTGCACCCCAACCTAGAAGGCTGGCATCTGTCGTAACAATTGTCCAATCTGGCCTGCGAAAGGTCATACCTTTGGACAGATGGACCCGAGAAGCCACCAGAGAAGAGAATCCCTGGTCTCTTGGTCCAGATTCAGTTGAGGGGACAAATCTGTGTAATCCCCGCTCCACTGACTGAGCATGCATAGTTGCAGCGGTCTGAGATGTAAGCGTGCAAACGGCACTATGTCCATTGCCGCTACCATTAAGCCGATTACTTCCATACACTGAACCACAGAAGGGCGCGGAATGGAATGAAGAACCCGGCAGGAATTTAGAAGCTTTGATAACCTGGACTCCGTCAGGTGAATTTTCATTTCTACAGAATCTATCAGAGTCCCTAGAAAGGAAACTCTTGTGAGTGGGGATAGAGAACTCTTTTCCTCGTTCACTTTCCACCCATGCGACCACAGAAATGCCATTACTATGTCCGTATGAGACTTGGCAATTTGGAAGTTTGACGCCTGTATCAGGATGTCATCTAAATAAGGGGCTACTGCTATGCCCCGCGGCCTTAGGACCGCCATAAGTGACCCTAGAACCTTTGTAAAGATTCTTGGGGCTGTAGCTAATCCCAAGGGAAGAGCTACAACTGGTAATGCCTGTCTTAAAAGGCAAACCTGAGAAACCGATGATGATCTTTGTGTATCGGAATGTGAAGATAAGCATCCTTTAGATCCATTGTAGTCATATATTGACCCTCCTGGATCAGTGGTAGGATGGTACGAATAGTTTCCATCTTGAACGACGGAACTTTGAGGAATTTGTTTAAGATCTTTAGATCCAAAATTGGTCTGAAGGTTCCCTCTTTTTTGGGAACCACAAACAGATTTGAGTAAAAACCCTGTCCCTGTTCCTCCTTTGGAACTGGATGGATCACTCCCATAACTAGGAGGACTCGTACACAGTGTAAGAATGCCTCTCTCTTTATCTGGTGTGCAGATGATTGTGAAAGGTGAAATCTCCCTTTTGGGGGGGAAGCTTTGAAGTCCAGAAGATATCCCTGGGATATAATTTCCAACGCCCAGGGATCCTGAACATCTCTTGCCCACGCCTGGGCAAAGAGTGAAAGTCTGCCCCCTACTAGATCCGTTCCCGGATAGGGGGCCATTCCTTCATGCTGTCTTATTGGCAGCAGCAGGCTTTTTTACCTGCTTACCTTTTTTCCATGTCAGGTTTGGTCTCCAGACCGTCTTGGATTGAACAAAAGTTCCCTCTTGTTTATTATTAGAGGAAGTTCATGTCGCAACTGCCTTGAAGTTTTGAAAGGCACGAAAATTAGACTGTTTGGCCCTAGATTTGGACCTGTCCTGAGGAAGGGCATGACCTTTTCCTCCAGTGATATCAGCAATAATCTCCTTCAACCAGGCCCGAATAGGGTCTGCCCCTTGAAGGGAATGTTAAGTAGCTTAGATTTTAAAGTCACGTCAGCTGACCATGATCTAAGCCATAGCGCTCTGCGCGCCTGTATAGCAAAACCAGAATTCTTAGCCGTTAGTTTAGTCAAATGAACAATGGCATCAGAATAAAAGAATTGGCTAGCTTAAGTGCTCTAAGTTTGCCAAGTATGTCATCCAATGGAGTCGCTACCTGTAAAGCCTCTTCCAGAGACTCAAACCAGTACACCGCAGCAGCAGTGACAGGGGCAATGCATGCAAGGGGCTGTAGGATAAAACCTTGTTGAATAAATATTTTCTTAATGTAACCTCTAATTTTGTATCCATTGGATCTAAAAAAAAAAAAAACTGTCCTCGACAGGGATAGTAGTACGCTTTACTAGAGTAGAAACTGCTCCCTCCACCTTAGGGACTGTCTGCCATAAGTCCCGTGTGGTGGCGTCTATTGGAAACATTTTTCTAAAAATAGGAGGGGAAGAGAACGGCACACCTGGTCTATCCCATTCCTTATTAATAATTTCTGTAAACCTTTTAGGTATTTGGAAAAACATCAGTACACACCGGCACTGCAAAGTATTTATCCAGTCTACACAATTTCTCTGGCACTGCAATGGTATCACAGTCATTCAGAGCAGCTAAAACCTCCCTAAGCAACACGCGGAGGTGTTCAAGCTTAAATTTAAATGTAGAAATATTAGAATCAGGTATCTTTCCTGAGTTATTAACATCACCCACTGACTGAAGCTCTCTTTCCTCAGCTTCTGCATATTGTGAAGCAGTATCAGACATGGTTCTTAAAGCGTCAGTATGCTCTGCATTTTGTCTCACCCCAGAGCTATCTCGCTTACCTCTAAGTTCAGGTAGTCTGGCTAATACCGCTGACAGTGTATTATCCATGACTGCCGCCATGTCTTGTAAAGTAAACGCTATGGGCGCCCTAGATGTACTTGGCGCCATTTGAGCGTGAGTCCCTTAAGCGGGAGTCAAAGGGTCTGACACGTGGGGAAAGTTAGTCGGCATAACTTCCCCCTCGTCAGATTCCTCTGGTGATACATTTTTTAAAGACAGAAAATGATCTTTATTGCATAAAATGAAATCAGTACATTTGGTACACATTCTAAGAGGGGGTTCCACCATGGCTTTTAAACATAATAAACAAGGAGTTTCTTCTATGTCAGACATGTTTATACAGAATAGCAATGAGACTAGCAAGCTTGGAAAACACTTTAAATCAAGTTAACAAGCAAAAATAAAAAACGGTACTGTGCCTTTAAGAGAAACAAATTTTGTCAGAATTTGAAAAACAGTGAAAAAATGCAGTAAATCAAACGAAATGTTTACAGTGTGTATAATAGGCTAACAGAGCATTGCACCCACTTGCAAATGGATGATTAACCCCTTAGTTCAAAAAACGGATCAAAAAAACTAAAGACACGTTTTTTAACAGTCACAACCAACTGCCACAGCAAGCTGTGGCCCTACCTTCCCCAATAAACGACTTTGGAAAGCCTTTGGGCCCTTTAGAGATGTACTATAGCATTCAGAGGGCCTTTGAGGGAAGCTGGATGTCACAGTTTGTAATTTTTAACTGCACCAACTGTAACTTTTATACTACAACAGTGGAAATTGTTTCTAGTCAAAATTTAAGCCAGCCAAGTGGAAAAAACTAGGCCCCAATAAAGTTTTATCACCAAAGCATATATAAAAACGATTAAACATGCCAGCAAACGTTTTATATTGTAAATATCATAAAGGTATTACCCCTGGGAGTAAGCATGATACCAGTCGTTATTAAATCACTGTATTCAGGCTTAACTTACATAAATCCGGTATCAGCAGCATTTTCTAGTGTTTTCCATCTCTAGAAAAAATTATAACTGCACATACCTGATAGCAGAATAAACTGCACGCCATTCTCTCGCTGAAGTTACCTCATCTGTGTAATCCCCTCAGACATATGTGAGAATAGCAATGGATCTTAGTTACAACCTGCTAAGATCATAGAAACCTCAGGCAGATTCTTCTTCTATTTACTGCCTGAGATAAAATAGCACAACTCCGGTACTATTTAAAAATAACAAACTTTTGATTGAAGAAAATAAACTAGCTATATTTGACCACTCTCTCCTACAACGTCCTTGCTTGTTGAGAGTTGCAAGAGAATGACTGGCTATGACAGTTAGGGGGAGGAGCTATATTACAGCTCTGCTGTGGGTGTCCTCTTGCAACTTCCTGTTGGGAATGAGAATATCCCACAAGTAATGGATGATCCGTGGACTGGATACACCTTACAAGAGAAAGGGAGGTAGGACATGAATCTCTACAACCAATAACAGAGAACCTATGAAATAGACCCCCGTTAGGAAAATCACTGCATTCAATAGGTAATACTCTCCACGTCCCGCTGACATTCGCTGTACTCTGAGAGGAATCGGGCTTCAAAATGCTGAGTAGCGCATGTCAACGTAGAAATCTTAGAACAAACTTACTTCACCACTTCCATAGGAGGCAAAGTTTGTAAAACTGAATTGTGGGTGTGGTGAGGGGTGTATTTATAGGCATTTTGAGGTTTGGGAAACTTTGCCCCTCCTGGTAGGATTGTATATCCCATACGTCACTAGCTCATGGACTCTTGCCAATTACATGAAAGAAAAGATATTTAAGATTTAAGCCGTCAGTGTCCACTGTGAGGAACATAGTGAGGAAATGGAAGACCACAGGCACAGTTCTTGTTAAGGCCAGAAGTGGCAGGCCAAGTAAAATATCGAAGAGGCAAAGGATGTTGAGAACGGTCAAAAAGAGCCCACAGACCACCAGCCCACAGACCATCTAAGACCTACAACATCATCTTGCTGCAGATTAATTCACTGTGCATCGTTCAACAATTCAGCGCACTTTGCACAAGGAGAAGCTGTATGGGAGAGTGATTCGGAAGAAGCCTTTTCTGCACACATGCCACAAATAGAGTCGCTTGAGGTATGCAAACGCACATTTGGACAAGCCAGCTTCATTTGGAAGAAGGTGCTGTGGACTGATGAAACAAAGATTGAGTTATTTGGTCATAACAAGGGGCATTATGCATGTCGGCAAAAGAACACAGCGTTCCAAGACAAACACTTGCTACCCACAGTAAAATTTGGTGGATGTTCCATCATGCTGTGTGGCTGTGTGGCCAGTGCCGGTACTGGGAATCTTGTTAAATTTGAGGGTTGCATGGATTCCACTCAATATCAGCAGATACTTAAGAATAATGTTGAGGAATCAGTCACAAAATTGAAGTTACACCGGGGCTGGATATTTCAACAAGACAACGACCCAAAACACTGCTCACAATCTACTCTGGCATTTATGCAGAGGAACAAGCACAATGTTCTGGAATGGCCATCCCAGTCCCCAGACCTGAATATCATTGAAAATCTGTGGGGTGATTTGAAGTGGGCTGTCCATGCTCAGCAACCATCCAACCTAACAGAACTGGAGATGTTTTGCAAGGAGGGATGGTCCAAAATACCTTCATCCAGAATCCAGACACTCATTACAGGCTATAGGAAGCGTCTAGAGGCTGTTATTTCTGCTAAAGCAGGATCTACTAAATATTGATGCAATATTTCTGTTGGGGTGCCCAAATTTATGCACCTGTCTAATTTCGTTTTGATGCTTATTGCACGTTTTCTGTTAATCCAATAAACTTAATTTCACTACTAAAATATTACTGTGTCCTTCCGTTATTTAATAGATCAAAATGAAATTCCTGATCCAAACAAGGAAATATATATATATATATATATAAAATTTTTGGGGTATTGTTGGCACCATTAGTATTTTTCTATAAAAATATATATATATAAATAAATACAAACATTACTTTTTATTGCCTCAAAAGACTAAATGGGTTCTGCTATAGAAAGTAGATATAGGGATAAAGTAGAACATACATAGGGTGGCCATTTCAATTATGTTTTCCTGGACAGTTATGCGTTACATATGCTGCAGGGAGGAATATGATCTGTGCCTCTCAGCAGCACTTGAATAGTACTTCCCTGCAAACCCTGCAGCATGTGTAACCCATAACTGTCACAGGAAAACATGTATATATGTATATTATAGATATATATATATATATATAAACGGGTAGCACCATTCCATTCATCAAAACCCACTCATTTGTGTGTCCTAATTATTAAGAATACCTATCAGGACATACTGTGCTCAGGGGGATATAACTATTAAATAATTACCCTAAAAAGAAAAAGTATGGGCCTGAAAGGACCCACACAAAAAGTTCCCTTTATCCGGCACCAGAGTATCAGGTAACCCTCTAACTAACTAGTTACATCAGGAGAGACAGAACTTCACATGAAGCGTCCAATATATAGCACAGAAACAACTATTAATATATCCAACCCTATAGATAGGTAATAGTTATACACTAATTGATTCTTTATTATCACCAAAAATACACCGAAAATATATACGAAAGTGGGCCCACTTATATGAAATAATGATAGCTTGAAAGTTCATCAGACAATGAGACATTAGTATCAATAGTCCCGTAAAAAATGTATCCAAAGTTAGAATCCAACATAGGATAGTGGTCTCTGTTGATCAGATATCTGATAAATATTGGGCAATGGTAAACGTTCCTTTCTAGTGGAAGAAAAATTAAGGCTATTCGCTCATGGGATTGAAGTCAATATTATGTGCACTAGCTGAATAATCACACATATTACAGGAATTCAAATCACAGGCAGACATGTTGGTGCATGGAGCGGTTAGCAATACCTCCAAGGCTTTACGGCTAATCATCAGAACGCCTACCTCACCAGGTGAAAAACTCATTTCCTTCACGTAACATACTTATAGCACAGTTTATTATCCTGCACCTACCTTGATTGTAGTTTGTCTCAACGGCTTACTTCTATACCCACACAGGGAAATGCCGCAACGATATCCTCCGTTTGGTCCAAAAATATATCCCTCCATGAGCGTGCCTGTATCTCAACCACTTCTGTGTAGTCGGTGAACAGTAGTAGAGGGTTCAGCTGTAACCCTCTCACAGATTGAATTCTGCTAGCGACACGCGTTTCACCCTCATTGGTGTGTAATCACAGGGCTTCATCCGGCTTAATTCTGATTTGTTGGTTACCTGACTTTTAAGACGTCACATTGATCCGCCCATATGGGTGAATTATAACTTGTATCATAGTGTTCATTTGCATCTTGGCGATATCAATTGTAACGTTTCTTTTGGCGAAAAATATGGTATTTGTAATATTCGGAGCTTGATAAATCTTGCCCATAGTTTCCCTTTTCCTTTTTTCTTCTCTTATTTTTCTTTTACTTTGCTATCTTTTTTTAGACCGTTGTCAATTAGATGATAAGATAAAATAATTAATTTGTAGATGAAACTGGCTAATGTAAGTTAAATTCTAAAATCAGAATTTTCAGCCCAAAACCCTCTCTACATTTAATACACAGACTGTCTGCTGTGACCAGATACACATTACAAGTCAGGATGTCACAATTATTCACTTCAAAGGAAGCCTTTATAAGGAGTTTTCCTATCTGAAGGAGCAAACGTTCTGTCTAAAAGGATAATGGAATATACAAACATTCTCAGAGGATGTAGCTCTCATCACCTAGGTGTTAAATTGTCCCATACTGAGTTCAAATATACGAAGTTCAGATGTGACATCTCCATGGAATAGCAAAGAAATCTACTTTGAAACACATGTATGGTTGAAAGCATAAGATTGAAACTTTAAAACTTAATTTCTTGTGTCTGATTTTCAAATATTTAATATGTGCCTCAGACTGTCCAAAGAATATGTATAAATAAATGGATCGGAAAGAAATGCCTAATTATACTATATTGGATACATGTCTGCTGTGTTAAATAAAAAAACACATATTTTAAAATGTGTTCCAAAATCTCAGAACAACAACATGTTTTTGCTCTTCTATTTTTCAGACATCTGACGTACAAACTAGGTTCCACATAAGACTAGCAGATACTAATATATGAATGCCTATATAATGTGTGCCCTGAATCATATCATATAGCGTATACACTAAATATTAACATAATATCCACAAATATGAAATAGTTATATTAATATGGCATAATAATCAAATGTAAATTTAGCTATATGAAATTACATCAGACTGCCACTCACAAGGTATGTATGAGATATTAAGATGGAAATTATAAACTAAAATAATAATTGGATACATGCTGAAAATCTTGTAGTCCTTTTGAGTCCTTTTCATAAAGATGTAACTTTAAAATGCATCTTTTAAAATATTATAAATAGAATATCATGTTTAGTATGACAATACTCAGATCAAATGGTATTATATGATCTCATATATGTTGAACATATCATTTATTAATATCAGGAAATAGTAAGTATATTAAAGATACATTTGGCTATGATAGTATTTTGCTAACAAAGCCGTTTTCCTGCTCATGTTGCCCTCTGGTAGTTTATGCGAGAATTGCAACCAAAGGGGATAGTAGTATCAGATAACCATATGCATTGTCAGAGTATATAAATATTATGATGAATATTACATATGTGTACATATATATATATATATATATGTATATTTTATACACTGTATATGTTAGATGAGACCTCAGGATTAATTGAACATGAGTTTGTTGAACACAGCTTCTAATACACGTCTATCAGGATTGACGATCAGTAGAGCCTTTTTGAAGCATGACCCCTGTAGTGTAAAACACACAAACATTTCTTTTCTAAAGGAAATAGCTCAGTGACCTTATTCATTTGACTATATATGCAGATTTTTATAACTTCAGAACATTTGGTGAGGTGAGAAAAGAATGTGTTCAAGGACCCCTTTGGAATTTGACACGTGTGATACAACAGTTCTATCTCACTGAATCTCTATTTGAAGAAGTACTGCAAAACCCCCTCATGGGGGAAGGTGACACAAATAAAATTAAATACATTTTGCAAGGGGAACAATGCCAGTTTTCCATGTATGTTTGGAATGATTCATGATATATATATATTAAAATTAAGCACATTGTATTAGGTGGATGATTGCTGCAGGGGATATTTATATAGGAAATAAATTCAGATATACATAGAAATGATATATATGTTTTGAAAACACAAAAGATCTTACTTAGCCTCTGTGTGTTTAAGAACATGAATAGATGTTTATGGACCTGAAGAGAAGTGATCATTAACATTTATTTTTATTTCAGATCTACATAAACAGGATTTATGTATTTTGGAAGAAATACACAGAAATATTACATACTACATCTGGGTGAATGCAGTATATCAGGAGTTTTAAATACTACTAATCTGGAGATATAAAAATAAGCTGTTATTTGCAAAGAAATGCCAGAATACTGATACAATTATAATGCATTTTAAGCTAATAATTAACAGTGTTAAATTATTTTAATATAATGTTAGATATATGTGATGTCTCATATCAAAACGATCAGGAAATTAATCTGATGCCGCTTCACCTATAATTGATATTGGGAGAGACTGGTGCAAGAAATTATGGCAATTATTATACATTTTAAAGAAAGATGTTTAATGTATAACTGTATTTCTTTGTCATGCTGCATTTATTTGTACTGTCTAATTATAATGCTGCCACCCGGTGTTGCCACGAGAGAACTACAGCCAGAAAGATTTTTGGCTGTTGGAAATGGAATATCCAGTTATCCAATAGAGGGACAAGGTTTCGAAGGGCCACCCATATTTCACACCAATGATTACAATAATAAGTTGTATAAAGAAGGAAGGAGGGAGACTGGCTAAAAGGGTTTTTTGAACTGACTGAAACTGTTTTGCGTGGGACACAGTCAAACTACAAAAACAAAGTGGGCCATATTTCTCCTATTCCATTGCAATTACACTTATTTTATATGAGGTGTGAAATTGGATCCGTTGCAAAAAATTGGAAACTGGATTGCTGTTATTTGGGTGATGTATACAAAAGTTTTACTGTAAGATAAGTTATATGCATAGTCAATTTGTATTTAATAGATTTAAAGAAACAGTGTGTTTAGTTAGCATTTCACAGCCTATATATATATATATATATATATATATATATATTGTTTAAATCTGTATCTGATTGACCAAGTAACTCATCTATGCAAGTTCTGATATTGTCAGTTAATTTTGTATTAGGATAAATTGCAGTTAAATAGCAGAATATATATATTATCCTGTTGTTTTATAAACACTGTTTAGAATTGTATTGCTTGGATGTTAAAGGTTTTTAGTCCCATTGTGTTAAATAAATAAAAGGCTGAATTGTGAAGGTATATCTTTCCGGGTTTTGTAAGAAGGATAGCATATCTTAAGAGTTGGTTTTAACGCATATAAATTTTGTTTCATTTCCTTTTATTGCAAATATACTTCAATATGTTTATGGATATTAACTAAATAAAAGAATTCAGATATTTATATTAATTGTATGGTCTAGTAGGTGCATGGTTGATAAGGGTTTCTATTTCTTTGTATTGTGTTTATAACCCTGCCATAAACTTATATATATTATTTGGATAGCACTGCTAAGATTTTCATAAATATACTGACATAATAATTGGAGGCACTTTTCTGAGATTTAATAATATCCATCATAATTGATATAATATATTTGTAAGTAAATAGAAATTATTATAAAAGAGAAAAAAAAATAATAATTCATATTTCGATATTAATATTTTGAAGATATAATTTTTTTTTGAAAAGTTGAAATATTAATTTTCATATTTCGAGATTGACATTAATATCTTGAAATATTATTAAAGATTAATTTTGAAAAATTAATAAAAATATTGATTTTTCATATTTCAAAATTAATCAAAAATATTAATTTTTCATATTTTCAAAGTTAATCAAAAATATTAATTGTTCATATTTCGGAATATTAATTTTTCATATTTCAAAATTAATAATATTTTTTTTTTTGAAATATAAAATTTTTCTCTCTATTTATTGGCAAAAATTGTATTAGCATTTTAGTTAAATAAATACTAAACCAATACAATAATGTCTGTAGCCAGAAGTGACTCATTTAATTCTATACATAGCAATGAAATTGGTCCCATAACCATACCTATTACTAAAGGTCAGGTCCTTAAGAAAGATATCTTAAGTTACCTTAAAGGGAAGTTTAATATTGCGGGTGAATTAAATGATTTTATGGATATGCTTGAAACTAGGGCTAAAATTATTACCGTTAATAATAATATGTGGAATGAAGAGAATGAATTCTTCCAGGAATTATTAATGATTAATCAATGCGAAGCTCCCAAAAAGCGAGACGAACTAATACTAAAATCCTGGCCCCTTTTAATATGCATAATTGACGAAACGTCGTTTTGTGTCACAGACAAACGATTGCAAATACAGGAGCTAGAAAATAGTATTCGTTCCTCGCGCAGACGCGAAGAGGGTTTAAGAATAGCCAAAAATAAAATGGATGAATTTGCCCAAAACCTAGCCACCTTAGATAAGCACAATATGGACTTAATCGCGCAGATACAAGATTTAAATAAACAGCTTGCGCAAAGCCAGAGAGAATTAAGCGATTTAAAAAGGTCATATCGCCATAATGAGAACCCCTATATTAGCAGTGAGAATAATGCAGATAATGCTAATTCCTTTAGCGAACGCGTCAGGGACGAGGTACGAAAATATATAGAACAACATAGACAAATGACCCCTAACGGGTCAGAAGTAGATTTCCCAAATAGACAATCCCCCCAGGATGTAAATCCAGAGGACAGCTGTAGCGCAGCTGATGCGGGGGAGGGAAACTCTAACGGAGAAGCCCAGAGTAAGTCTGATAAAGTCTATGATTCCCATAAAATAATCACCTTTGTACAACGCGCAGTACCTATATTCTCCAATAAGGGAACAACATCTGTAATTGATCATTTACAGGCTTTTGAAAATGCGTTAGCTATAATGAATGTTACAAGTGAGAAATTGAAAATTGAATTTCTGCCTTGGGTATTTGACAGTAGGCATCACAAATTCTTTGTTTCACTAAAGGATATGAATATTCATTCCTGGAATGGGGTAAAACAACAATGCAGAAAAGAATTCGGGCAATATCGCACTAAAACTGCCGCGAAAATAGCGGTATATGGTTTAAAGTGTCGTGCAAATCAGAGTCCAGTCGAATTCCTTTCTGTATTGAAAAATGCGTACAGTATGGCTGAAGATAATCCCAGATTTGATGGCTCAGAATTTGTAAATTTATTTTTTGAAGCATTGCCTACACCCATCAAAATCAACTTAGCTAGAGATTTTGATGAGGACTGCTCATTGGAATGGCTGATCAAAGAGAGTACGAAGTTATACTCTATTCAGCAGTCCAGTGAGCAGGGGGTTAAAAAGGAGTCAAAACCCAAAATTGTGGCAGAAACTAGGGTGTCACCTAGCCCCCTCAATTTGGAGTCTAACAAGAGGACTTATGCAGAGGTGGCCAGTCAAAACAGGCCATCTCCACAGAGGTTTAATTCTGCCCCTCCCCCTACACAGGTTGAGGCGCAGGGAGACTATAACCAAAGTGGGGGACATAATCAGGTGAATAATTACTCACAAAGAGAATACTCACCAAATAATTGGTATCCACGCAAGGGTAGATACAATAGACGGCGAAGATATTCTCAGGGTAACCAGACACCCCAGGTATATAATGCTCCCCAAAGTACTAACGCTGAACAAGCTGAACCCCAGGGGCAACCACGCCAGAATAGAAATAGTGGCCCTGATTCTGAGGGAACCCAATGGTCCAGGAATCAGTACAATGGGGCACCAAGAGATAGGCCCAGGGGTAGAGGTAACTTGTACAATCAGGTAGATATGCTGTTTACCCAAATAAATCGGTTGAGCGAACAAATCGCTAATATGAGTCAAAAATCTACGGCTCAGCAACCGAACAATACTTTTTTAGGGGTACAGCCAGTGGTCAGCAGTGGACCACAGGCACAGTCATAAATACTGCAGTATCACCTGAAGGGGAGGGGAGAGATATACAAAATGTAGTAATAAATATCAATGATACTAATCATGTTATCTCCCCACAGACCGGAAACGGACAAATTAGCTGTGACAATGAGCGACATCAGCCGGAAAAAATTAACCAAACTTTTCCTCTGCAGTGTTCTCTAAACATTATTTCCACAGATGCAGTACACAAGAACCCAGCTGACCTTGTCATAGGGGAAACAGGTAGGTATGAAATTTCCTCTGCATCGAATGACACAGCGGATCCAGGTAAAACGTGGCGAAGCCCACAGATGTACAAGAATGCAAATTTTATGTGTGAAATGATAGAAACTGCAGGAAGATATTATGTACTAGTTGAGCTGCAAGATTCAGTCTCCAACCCTATCAGGGGATTAATTGACACTGGGTCACAGGCAACTATCTTATCCCACAGGTACTACACACAGCTAAATGAGCTAACACCCCACAAACCCAAAATAAGAGAATTTGACGGTTCTCTAATAGGTGTTGGGGGTGACTCCCTAAAAGTCTACGGTACTGCCTGGTTAAAATTTAAATTGGGGAACAGGGTCATAAGACACCCTGTCATTATAGTGGATCTGCCAACTGATCGTTTAATTATTGGTAGTGATCTCCTGAAGCGATTAAGCACCATAATTGATTGCATAAATAATGTAATTTGGTCACAAGTTAAACGGCCTATCAATTATGAAAAATCTGGTATATCTCACGCCCGACATAGCTGTCACGTGGTGGAAGAGAAACCAGATGCTGTGGAGATTCATTTCAGGAATAACTCTGCACCTGAAATCACTATTCTACAAATAGATGATCAGACTCCTTTTAGTGGCTCTGATGGTAATACTTTTAAAATTTCGCCTGGAAAGATAGCGAATATTTCCCTAGATGGCGATGTATTAACCATATCACTCCACAAGGGGGATCATAAAATCCCTAAGGGGGGAGGCCACACTCAATACCTCACAGGGATTGAGAGAGTTAAAGAGGATCTATTTATCCCTATACAAGTGCATGACCTTGGTAAAACCGAGTATGCTAAAATAAACTTAAAACAGGAAGCTAGCTATATAAGCGAAGGTTTATTAGCGCAGATAGCTGAACCTAAAGTGATTAAATATCTTTCTCCCCAAGACCACAGTGTCAGCAACCTGGATGACAGGTCTGAAAGCTATAACATCACAGCGAAGTGCTTATTATCTATCTCTATAGGAAATAAGTCAGTGAAGCACCTGTTTTTAGTTTTAAATACTCCCCATAATCAAATATACATTGGCAATGATATCTTACATAGATATGCCATACAAATAGATTTGATTAATTCTTGCCTCTGGAGCAGGTTAAAGGGGGACCCTGAAGTATTTCAGGATGAAAATGCAGCCCTGAAATCAAACCAGCAATTGCCATATGCTGTGAATATGCAGGTATCTAGCGATGTTATAATTCCTGCTGGGGCTGATAAATTTCTTTTACCCTTACAGGTAAAGAGAGGGCAGAAATTAAAAACTTCTGAAACACTGATTTGCCTCTCCCATAGAATACAAAATCTGGGTGTCACAGTGACTTACACTCCTATGGTGAATATTGGAACTGTTCCAATACATATTATTGTGCATAACATGACCCCACAGGATATAACATTATCCAAGGGAACTACCATAGGATATGCACTGGAATCAAGTTATTACACTTTTGGATTCCAGAATAATGTAATTGGGCTAATACCTGAAGGATACTTAACTGAAGAACAATTAACAGAACAATCCTTTGCATCTATGCCAGAGGGTCTATTTAATATTCAGTCTATTTATCCCTTCAGCTCAGAGGAAGGCATCTGTAAAATTGAAGAAGCCTCTCTAGTGTTTGATCAGCCAATCAAACAGCAAGATTACCCCAATACCCAGAGTCATGGGAGCAATGTAAATTATAATCAAGGGGATCTCACCTCTAGGTTGGAAGAAGCCTATGAAATAGGACAGCCTGAAATCTTTCCAGGATTTCAGCAAATAGTCGAAGAGCAAATATCCTTAGCTAATGGCTGTTCCAGCAATGATGAACGCCAACAGCTGCGAGAACTCCTGATGGAGTACAAGGAAATTTTCGCTAAGGATTCTTATGACTGTGGTACTACAGACTTGCACATTGCAAGGATACAAACAGATCCTAATGCGCCACCTGTATTTGTCAAACAATACAGACTTCCCTTAGCCTCATATGATTCTCTTGCAGAGATCATAAGGAATTTGGAAGAAAGAGGTATTATCAGACAGGTGCACAGCTCTTATAATAATCCTATTCTAGGTGTCCTTAAGCCCAATGGACAATGGCGTTTGTGTGCTGATTTAAGACAGCTAAACAAACGAGTATACATGTCTGGCTGGCCTGTACCATACATTGACCAGTGCCTAGCACAAATGCAAGGATCCAAAATATTCACTGCCATTGATTGTGCACAGGGATATTGGACCATAAAGGTACATGAAGAGGACCAATATAAGCTAGCATTCTCCTTCCAAAAGGTTCAGTATGCATTCCAGAGACTTCCATTTGGATACATAAATTCTGGACATGAATTTGCTGTATTCATGCATAAGGCTATGCCTGACGCACTGGAAAGGGGGACCTTATCTTATGTTGATGATGTTTTAATCAAAAGCACAGACTTTGAAAAACACATCGCAGAGCTTAAACACGTCCTCAGCCAACTTAAAAGGGCAGGTGTCAAATTATCCCTGCAAAAAGCTCAATGGTGCCGCACTCGTGTAAACTTCTTGGGACATGAAGTTACCTCTGAAGGATTAAATCCCCAGAAGAAAAAGGTAGAAGCGATAGTGAATTCTAAAAACCCAACTAACTTAAAGGAATTGAGATCATTCCTGGGTATGACAAATTATTCTCGCAAATTCATTGATAATTATGCGGAATTAACTAAACCACTACTACTTCTTCTGAAGAAAGATGTGAAATGGCACTGGAGTGAGTCTCAAGAGACAGCCATCAGAGAGCTGAAGAGAAAACTCACTCAAGCACCTTGCTTAGCATACCCTGAAGGTGGCAAACCTTTCTTCTTAGAGACAGGTTACACAGATATAAGCATGAGTGCTGTGTTATACCAAAAGCATGATAATTTGAACAAAGCCATTGCTTATGCGAGCAAAAATCTATCCCCAGTAGAAATAAAATTTAGCGATTGCGAAAAAGCCCTCTTATCTACTGTATGGGCTCTACAAAATTTCCGCAGCTATATACAGGGCGAGAAAATTATTGTGGAAACGGCCCACCAGCCTTTGCTATATTTGCAAAGTGAGAGAATAAGAGATGGGAATTTATCTAATAGCCGCATAACAGCGTGGACTCTTTCCTTGCAAGGCTGGCCATTAGAAATTCGCTACAAGCAGAATAAAAAGAATCCAGTCGCACAAGGGCTCGCTGAGCTCCACGACTGTACTGCTAGAGATCCTGGGGAAGAATTATCAGAAGATGATTTTCTGGAGGAACAATTGCTTTCCCCATATAAAATGTACAATGAGGACCATTGTCAAACATTACCTTGGGTGTATGTTGATGGTTGTTCTTACCACGCCACTATTGATAGTGAGCGCAGATTAGTCGCTGGCATTGGTATAACTGGGGCAAATGGATTCCCAAATATATCTATAGGTTTCAATATTGGACCAAGATCCAGTCAGGTTGCAGAACTAACTGCTGTTTTCAAAACCGTTGAAATGGCTATTGAACATGGTATTCATGAATTTGTGATCATAACTGACTCAAATTATGTGCGTGACAGTTTTGTTGAATACCTGCCAACTTGGAAAAGAAATGGCATGCAGAAAAGCAATAACAAACCAGTCAAGCATGGCAAATTGTTCTGCGAGATTGATAATCTGGTAGTATCCAATGATTTAACCATACACTGGAAAAAGACCAAGGGTCATTCCAGAGTTTTAGGTCCTGATAAGGAAGGCAATGACCTTGCGGATTCATTAGCCAAACAAGGAGCCATAACTGGAGAACTCCTTAATATTGACCACTTAATGGGTGCAATTCAGGTAGAAGCCATTACCAGAAACCAGGCAAAACAACAGAGTGAGCCTAACTTGGTACAATGGAGTCAGGATTCTCCTAGTGAGGACCTGATCACTAGTCAAAAAGAAGACCCCATTGTAGGCATCTTCTATAAACACATAGAAGATCCTGAAAGCAACCCCATCTCAAAAGATGATTGTATTGGCAAAGAAGATCTGAGAATCTTAATAAAATCTAAATCACAATTCAAATTACAGGATGGTTTGTTAATTAGAACCTCCAAAACTGGCATCCAGCAGTGGGTAGTACCCACCAAGTTCCGAGGTCTAATGCTTCAACATGCCCATGATGCTCCCACATCTGGTCATCGCGGTGCCAAACTCACGTATGAAATATTGCGTGATTATGCTTTTTGGCCACACATGTTGAAAGATGTTCAAACCTACTGTCAAGGGTGTTTAATCTGCCCACAGTTCCAACCCACTGCACCAACGCATAGAGCGCCATTGCAAAAAAGGGGGATGGTAATGCCATGGTCAGATATACAAATTGATTTTATTGGTCCGGTAACAAGGTCATCAAGAGGTAACAAGTACATGTTAACAGTGACATGCCTGTTCACTAAATGGGTAGAGTGCATTAGTGCACCTAACAATAATGCTGAAACATGTGCAGCATTGCTCATCAACCATGTATTTTCCAGATTTGGTTTGCCCCAAAGAATCGAATCAGATCGGGGGACCCACTTCACTAGCGAAGTGATGACCAAAATGTGGAAAATACTAGGGGTTAAAAGAAAGCTCCATATTGCTTATAGAGCTGCCTCAAGTGGTGGTGTAGAGCGTTACAACCAGTCTATTGTTAAAATCCTCAAAAAGTTTGTGAGTGAAACAGGTAAAGACTGGGATGTAAAACTACCTCTAGTCTTAATGGCATTAAGAGCAACTCCAAGTAGTGCTACCAAGATGTCACCTTTTGAACTGATGACTGGTAGAAGAATGGTTCTACCTCAGCATCTGCTGTACCGTACATCAGACCAAAACTTGATAAATGCTGCCAATACACATCAATATGTGGAAAACCTAAGAAAGCACCTGCAATATGCCTTTGCATTTGCTCAAAGGAATTTAGAAAGAGCCGCAACTGCCACGAAAACCTATTATGATCTCAAAACATCCAAAAAGGAATATGAAATAAATGATAAAGTTTATCTTTATAACTTTGGAAGAGGTCAGGTTAGGGAGAAGAAATTTCTTCCCTCATGGAAAGGTCCTTTTGTCATTACTGACAAAATATCTCCAGTGGCCTATAAAATACGGATCCCCAAAAATGAAGGTTTCATAGATAAATGGGTACATATCAATCAATTGCGGGCATGTCATCCCAGATCCCAACTACAAGTCATAGAGGGAGAATGAAGTGTCATATCCCCAAATGCACTAAAGACATACTGTAATTTAAAGATGCCTAACTGATAAACATGAAAGCTCAAAATAACAAACTTTCTTCATAAGAGACTGTCTATGAGGTATACGGTTGATCCTCATCAAATACCACTGACTTTAAGCCAATTCAAATACATGTGTCCTACATCTATTTGAAGTTGGAAGGGGGATTTATGTCAGAGTATATAAATATTATGATGAATATTACATATGTGTACATATATATATATATATATATATATATATATATGTATATTTTATACACTGTATATGTTAGATGAGACCTCAGGATTAATTGAACATGAGTTTGTTGAACACAGCTTCTAATACACGTCTATCAGGATTGACGATCAGTAGAGCCTTTTTGAAGCATGACCCCTGTAGTGTAAAACACACAAACATTTCTTTTCTAAAGGAAATAGCTCAGTGACCCTATTCATTTGACTATATATGCAGATTTTTATAACTTCAGAACATTTGGTGAGGTGAGAAAAGAATGTGTTCAAGGACCCCTTTGGAATTTGACACGTGTGATACAACAGTTCTATCTCACTGAATCTCTATTTGAAGAAGTACTGCAAAACCCCCTCATGGGGGAAGGTGACACAAATAAAATTAAATACATTTTGCAAGGGGAACAATGCCAGTTTTCCATGTATGTTTGGAATGATTCATGATATATATATATTAAAATTAAGCACATTGTATTAGGTGGATGATTGCTGCAGGGGATATTTATATAGGAAATAAATTCAGATATACATAGAAATGATATATATGTTTTGAAAACACAAAAGATCTTACTTAGCCTCTGTGTGTTTAAGAACATGAATAGATGTTTATGGACCTGAAGAGAAGTGATCATTAACATTTATTTTTATTTCAGATCTACATAAACAGGATTTATGTATTTTGGAAGAAATACACAGAAATATTACATACTACATCTGGGTGAATGCAGTATATCAGGAGTTTTAAATACTACTAATCTGGAGATATAAAAATAAGCTGTTATTTGCAAAGAAATGCCAGAATACTGATACAATTATAATGCATTTTAAGCTAATAATTAACAGTGTTAAATTATTTTAATATAATGTTAGATATATGTGATGTCTCATATCAAAACGATCAGGAAATTAATCTGATGCCGCTTCACCTATAATTGATATTGGGAGAGACTGGTGCAAGAAATTATGGCAATTATTATACATTTTAAAGAAAGATGTTTAATGTATAACTGTATTTCTTTGTCATGCTGCATTTATTTGTACTGTCTAATTATAATGCTGCCACCCGGTGTTGCCACGAGAGAACTACAGCCAGAAAGATTTTTGGCTGTTGGAAATGGAATATCCAGTTATCCAATAGAGGGACAAGGTTTCGAAGGGCCACCCATATTTCACACCAATGATTACAATAATAAGTTGTATAAAGAAGGAAGGAGGGAGACTGGCTAAAAGGGTTTTTTGAACTGACTGAAACTGTTTTGCGTGGGACACAGTCAAACTACAAAAACAAAGTGGGCCATATTTCTCCTATTCCATTGCAATTACACTTATTTTATATGAGGTGTGAAATTGGATCCGTTGCAAAAATTTGGAAACTGGATTGCTGTTATTTGGGTGATGTATACAAAAGTTTTACTGTAAGATAAGTTATATGCATAGTCAATTTGTATTTAATAGATTTAAAGAAACAGTGTGTTTAGTTAGCATTTCACAGCCTATATATATATATATATATATATATATATATATTGTTTAAATCTGTATCTGATTGACCAAGTAACTCATCTATGCAAGTTCTGATATTGTCAGTTAATTTTGTATTAGGATAAATTGCAGTTAAATAGCAGAATATATATATTATCCTATTGTTTTATAAACACTGTTTAGAATTGTATTGCTTGGATGTTAAAGGTTTTTAGTCCCATTGTGTTAAATAAATAAAAGGCTGAATTGTGAAGGTATATCTTTCCGGGTTTTGTAAGAAGGATAGCATATCTTAAGAGTTGGTTTTAACGCATATAAATTTTGTTTCATTTCCTTTTATTGCAAATATACTTCAATATGTTTATGGATATTAACTAAATAAAAGAATTCAGATATTTATATTAATTGTATGGTCTAGTAGGTGCATGGTTGATAAGGGTTTCTATTTCTTTGTATTGTGTTTATAACCCTGCCATAAACTTATATATATTATTTGGATAGCACTGCTAAGATTTTCATAAATATACTGACAGCATCCTCAACAAACAAATGAAATGTTCAGCTTCGTATGGCCAGTAGAAAGACAGCTCTGTTAGGGCCAATAATAAGACAAGCACCAAATAGAGGTGGGCCTTATCACTTGATAAAGTCTCATACAAGAGGGAAAAAAGGGGACATGCTGCTGAATTTTGAGTGACTGAAAACCTGGCTTTGAATCAAAGTCTCTAGAAAGCAACATTGGGCCTAAACATTTTATTCTCAGAATTGCATTTACCTCTTTATATATGTCAGTGAACGGATCTATCTGAAGAAGCTGAAATTCTCAAAATTGGGGGGCAGCATGGGGAGTGTTAGAATGTTGTTTGTTTTTTGTGGTTTTTTTGTTTGTTCTTATGTTATCAGGTATTTTCATGTCATTAACAATATGACTTCTGCAGAGTAAATTAATTAACTATGTGTATTATTTTCTTTTCTTTTGGACAGAGTATATCTGCTAGAAATACTATAGGATATGCTTAGTAATTGGCCATGTTTATTATTACACCAACCCAAGTAGGTAATTTATTTTTCTTTATTTTGTGTTTTTTTTTATTCTGTATGTTTATATGCTGATATGTATTTAAGTTTAAGATCATTTAGAAGTTAGAATGGAAAATCCCAACAAAAGGAATGTAAGGGACAAAGATTTACATTCACAATTAAGATGATGCACTTACATAATGTATGTAAATGTCTTCCTTTGCTTTGTGTGACAACCAAATTTGGTTGATATTGTAACGTAATCATTTTGTTGGGGATAAATAAATAATTAAAAAAAAAAAAAAATCTCAAAATTGGTTATGTGGTAAAGAATACACGATTGTTAAGTATATTTAATATTTGAATCAAAAGGTATTCTATAGCTATAATTAAATTGTAGCTGTGAATTAAGAGAGTATTTTGTACTTTAAATTTATGTCCCATTGGCCTGTGTAACTTACAAATAATTATACTGATGCCAAGTTATTTTATTGCTAGGAAAAATAATTTGTATTTTGGTATTTATAAGTCAGTCTTACTTATTGTGAAATCTCTTAGAAATTGGCATATAAATTGGCTGTTGCATTAATAATATACAATTTCTGTTGTTTTAATTTAAGTTATATAGAACCATTTGTGGGCTAAATGGTTTAAATTATACTTTTCTGAAAGTTCTTTTCGTTTTATTGAGATTCAGTAAGATATATGTGAAGTATCTTGTTATAGTGTTAACTAAAAGTTAGCAGTTCATATTTCGGCATTGGACTAAGAATTGTTGGCTATTGTTCTGGTATTCTCATTTGTGGTAATTTTAATAAGCGATTCATCGTGAGTAAGGTTAATTTCTAGAGATATATCTTATGATCTGTTTTGTATAGAAAATTGTAACAGAATAAGCGTATATAATTGATTCATAATCTAGTTTTCACATAAATATAATTCAAGGTGTCTATAAAGATAACTAATCAAGAACAAAGGATTGAATATTAATTATTATTATTCATAATTATAGGATATACAATATTTATTGGTTGGCAACTGCTAAGATAAGTACACCAACATTTTACTGGAGGTTACTGCTGAGATAATAAATTATATTGTAGCCCTAGTATACCCAACATTTTTATTTTTGTAACTTGGAGATATCAATTGTAACGTTTCTTTTGGCGAAAAATATGAGAATTTTAATAATTGGAGCTTGATAAATCTTGCCCATTGTTTCCCTTTTCCTTTGCTATCTTTTTCTAGACAGGTGTCAATTTACATTCGCATAGATTATGAGTTTTGCGCAATAGAGGGTGCGAAACGAAAACAACAAAAGTTGCGTTATTTCACCCTCTATAGTGCTGCCATTACAAGTTTCTGAAAAGCTGCCTTGTGCGTGCGATATAGTGGCGATAAGCTCCATACCGCACACAATTCAAGGGCAGCTTTGACGTGCTCGTGTATGCTTTCCCCATAGACATCAATGGGGAGAGTGTGCTAGGAAAAAAAACTAACACCTGAAGTGCAGAATGAAACGCTCCGTAACACAACCCATTGATGTCTATGGGGAAAAAAAGTTATGTTTCAACTTAACACCCTGAAATAAACCCCAAGTCTAAACACCCCTAATCTGCTGCACCCGACATCGCTGACACCGAAATAAAGTTATTAACCCCTAATCTGCCGCTCCCAACATCGCCGACACCAAAATAAAGTTATTAACCCCTATTCCACCGCTCCCCGACATCGCCGCCACTATAATAAAGTAATTAACCCCTATACCCCCGCACCCCTACATCGCAGACACAATAATAAGCTATTAATCTCTATTCCGCAGCCACTAAATAAAGTTACTAACCCCTAAACCTCTGGCTTCCCGCATCACCGTGCCGGATGTCTTCAAGGATGGACCCGCTCTGCAGGGATGAAGATGGAAGATGCCGTCTGGATGAAGATAGAAGATGCCGCCTGGATGGATGAAGACCCCATCACCTGGATGAAGACTTCTCGCCGTCTGGCTGTCCGGATGTCAGAAACTGGGGATCTTTGGGGGATAGTGTTAGGTTTTTTTAAAATCTTTTTTGTTTTTTTTTAGATTAGGGTTTGGGTTTTATGTAAATAGGTAGCTTAGGTTTTGGTTAGAGTTGAGTTTTTTATTTTGGGGGGGTTGGTTGGGTGGTGGGTTTTACTGTTGGGGGGTCTTTGTATTTTTTTACAGGTAAAAGAGCGGATTTATTTAGGGCAATGCTGTACAAAAGGCCCTTTTAATGGCTATTTGTATATTATAGGCTAGGGGTTTTTTTTATTTTTATAGGGCTATTAGATTATGTGTAATTGTTTTTATTTTGGATAATTTTGTTTGTTATTTTTTGTAATTTTAGACTTAAAAAGGGACATTATACACTCATTTTTTCTTTGCATAAATGTTTTGTAGATGATCTATTTATATAGCCAATAAAGTAATGTATAGTTTTGCTTATTTTTAAATAACATTGCACTGATTTTCAGTCTCCTAACCAAGCCCCAAAGTTTTATGAGAATACCGTCACCTACCTACTCTAGCTTGCTCCTGTTTGTGTAAAAGGTCTTTTAATATGCAAAAGAAGGGGGAGTGTCTAATTTCCCTCTTGCAGTGGGCTTTCCAGCTACCTTTTCAACAGAGCTAAACTGAGAGCTTCTAAGTAAGTTTTTAAACAGTTTTATACTGGATTTTTATATCAGTATTTGTGCATCTTATTCTTTATAGTAATGTCTATTACATGAGTGTATACTGTCCCTTTAAATTTTTTTAGTAGTGTTAGTTTTTTTTTAATTTGTAATTTAGTTTATTTGATTGGTAGTTATTTTAATTTTAGTATAATAGGTTAATTCTTAGTTTAAACTTATTTTTTTTTAATTTCACAGGTAAGTTTTTATTTATTTTAAGATAGGGATATTGTAATTTTAATTGAAAGTTAGGGAGTTGTTAGGTTTAGGGGTTAATAGTTTAATTTAGTCTTTCGCGATGTGGGGGGGCTGGCAGTTTAGGGGTTAATAGGTTTATTCAGTGGCGGTGATGTGGGTGGCCAGAGGTTTAGGGGTTAATAACTTTATTTAGTGGTGGCGATGTCAGGGAGCGGAGGAATAGGGGTTAATAACTTTATTATAGTGGCGGTAATGTCAGGGAGCGGCGGTATAGGGGTTAATAACTTTTATTAGTGACAGTGATGTCGGGAGCGGCAGATTAGGAGTCAATACGTTTTAAATAGTGTTTGCGATGCGGGAGGGCAGCGGAATAGGGGTTAATAGGTAGTTTATAGGTGTTAGTGTACTTTGTAACACTTTAGTTATGAGTTTTGTGAAACATTTTTGTGGCACAAAACTCATAACTACTGCCATTAGATAGCGGAATGGATCGTGTCGGTATAAGCATTTTAGCCTCACCGCACAACTTGTAATACCGGCGCTATAGAAATCCCACGCAAAAACGCCATTTTTTTCGAGTGCGGAATTGACGTTGCGTTACAGGCTAAATTGCTTGCGGTATAGCTATACCGACAAGACTCGTAATGGCTGCGTTACTGTTTTTACGCTGAAATTGCCATTTTTCAGCATTAAAAATGTAACGCAAAACTTGTAATCTAGGTGATTATGTTTTAGGCAAAACTCGTAATCTAGGTGATTATGTTTTATGCCTTATTGACAGATATGTAAAATGTAGGAAAACATAAATTATGCTTACCTGATAGTTTTCTTTTCTTCTGACAGGAAGAGTCCACAGCTGCATTCCTTACTTTTGGGAAATACTGAACCTGGCCACCAGGAAGAGGCAAAGACATCCCAGCCAAAGGCTTCAAATACCTCCCCTACTTCCCTCATCCCCCAGTCATTCTGCCAAGGGAACAAGGAACAGTAGGAGAAATATCAGGGTGAAAAAAGGTGCCAGAAGAACAAAAATATACTGCCGCCCCATAAATAAAGCGCTGGCGAGAGCTGTGGACTCTTCCCATCAGAAGAAAAGAAAATTATCAGGTAAGCATAATTAATGTTTTTCTTCTTAAACAAGAAGAGTCCACAGCTGCATTCATTACTTGTGGGAAAACAATACCCAAACTAGAGGACATTGAATGCAAACCAAGGGTGGGTACAAAAAAATGTGGCTCCTTCGAAAGGCACCACAGCCTGAAATTACCCGACACCCTACACAAAGCTATAATGACAAGGGAAAAACCGGAGCCCAGGTAACCACTCATCAGTTACACAACCTGCACAGCCATGCTAGAAACCACTCAGACCCAGAGTCTGCTGAGCATAAGGCCTCCAAGGAGTCAGCCCTGCGGCACTCAACTCCCACATTCCAAAACCGAAAAACCTCTATCGACCCCTGAGAGGGAAAGTAGAGGAACCCAAGAGATCCGAAAGACCATCCAAAAATGGACTTAAATAAAAAACTGGTTAAACTCCCTATCTACCCCCGAAAGGGAGAATAGAGGCCCCATGAAATCCAAAATATCAATTAACATAGAGCAACCCGAGGTAGCTGCAGGCCCACTGTCCAGGGAACAAACTCCCTAGGAGAACAGGGACCAGAAGATAAGTCCATAGTCAGGAGAAAATGTCACTAAGATGACCGGAAGGTCACCCTCATCCCTGACACAGCACCATAACAACTATGGTGGTCCAGAAAACCTGCGAGTTCCCCCTTGTAACCTAGGAAAGACCAGACCCATCAGGTTAAGCATAGATAAGCAGAGACAGGAAAACCATTCCAAAAGCTTAAAAAGAGCTCTCAAAGAGGGCACAGAGCCACCCTATGGCAAACTTGGAAAGACCCCCCACAGGCAACAAAGCCGTCTTAAGTCATAGTGGGACTCATCCCACTGAAAAGTGACAACAAATCTCGACAACAGCTCCCAACCAGGGAATCCCAGAATCCAAGGAGCGATCCATCCCGGCAACAGCTCCCACCGGTAGAGAGATGGGCACCAAGAGTCCCCCCAACAAAGGGGAGGACAGAGTCATAAAGGTAAATGGTCCCTGCTGCAAAGTAGACTGATCCCCGACCTTCCTTTCAGGATAACGGTAAAGACCTTTTGTAGACAAGAGTCTCAGACCCTCGGAAGAAAAAAAAAGTATAGATCTACGAGGCACCAAAGCCCCAGAGTAGAAATCTGACTGCTACTAAAAAATTAGCATGCTACCCTGAATCATGACAGGAACCTCATGCTCGGGTCCAAGGAACACTACACTGCAGCCTTTCAGAAGAAGGAACACTCCTCAAGGGCAGAAGCACTCTGACCCACAGCATTCCGATACCCAAAATCAAATCCATGATACTGAGAACACAAGAGTGAAAAAAAACCTACGAGGCAAGAAAAATAAGTACCCATGAGCTCTTACAGATACTGAGGTACCTCTAAAGAGAGCATGTAAAGATGAAACCACAAAAAACACCCTACTAGAGGCCAATTCTCTTGGATAACAACTGGAGCCTACCAGGAAGCATCAGATGTCCCAGCAGACCAGTAGGCACCAGTCAGAAAACCTCAAACTGAGTAAGAAAACCCCCGCTCCCTCCAAAGGGACACACGGTGGAATCAGACTCGAAGGTTAAGCAGAACTATCCATACCCTTCCCAGGCAAGAGACATGGTCCTAAGCCGGAGTCCTCGAAAAAACGGAACTGAAGATCTGAAGCCCCTGAGGAACCCATAAATTGCCTCCTATGTTTAGAAACGCACCCAGACAGAGCCTCCCGCCATCTAAAGTCCTCAGATGTAAAGTACCTAGCAACATCCTGAAACCCAAGAGTCTGAAAAGAACTCCCAACCGGTTTAGGAAAGGGCCACCAGTACCCTTGAATCACAAGGTAATCCATGTAGACAGGCCAGAGGACCTGACCCCACGCTGAAAGGCCAAATGGTCAGTTTCCTGACCTCGGACATGCAAAAATACTGAAACTGACCCCAGACCTCGTATCCTCAAACCCGAAGGCTAGATCTGCAATAACATTGACAGGGATCACCCGAAAGTCAAAAAACCCTGGTATGACAAGGGGCAGTTCTTATCTGGAGAAGACAGTCTCCAGAGATCCCTGCAGGATCTTACTCCCGACATCCTTGAAATTGAATAACAACGGGAGCCTCGCAGCTCCTGGTAGAACAGCAGGGAGACCTTTGCACTCCATGCACTGGAGCAAACAAAACACTGAGACAAAAGAAGGACATGTCCACTCTTCCATAACAATGACCCCACCCAAGACAGGAGGAAAGAAAACATTGCGACCCCAAAAGAATGCGACTTGGCTACAAAAGTCGTCATCCGGAGATACCGCAAGTGAAGAAGCAAATTGTTTAACTATTCAGATACTAAACCTCCGGAAATCAATCACATCCTCAGACTTCCAAAGGAATGGAAGCCTGCGGTTCTGAGTCCCCAGGGGCCCTAGAAACCACAATGACGTCTGAAAAGGTCCGTTACGCATCTCAGCAATATTCAGAAAAAAACAACTTATATCGGAGCACACAAACTTCCTACCAGAAGCGGTGGATCTACGCCCCAGGCCCTAAACTTTGTTGTAGGACCTGAGTCTGGAATTCATATCCCAAGGCCTTAAGAGATAACTTTTTTTTTTTAATTTAAAAGCCAACAGGCTAATCAGCATGAAGCCAAGAAACGGTAGACAGCGCCCAACCAGTACCTGCCTGGTACAAGAGCACCCAGAATCTGTCTAAGGTCCAAGAAAAATCGACCCGAAGGCTCGATAATATGAACTAGAAACATAACCTCGGACTTAACCAAAGTGCGCAACTTCTGAGGAAGTGCCCATGCGACCACAAAATCGCAAGTATCAGTTCCAGAGAAAGAACGTTCTCTACAAAAGTTATATCCATGAGCTTTATACAAATGAAATCAAATATATCCTATCTGGATCTAAATTAAAAGTAAGGTAGCACCCGCGGGTGAACGCCCAAGGGAAAAAAAGTAACACCCAACCGGACCAGCTGATCAGAAGGCCCCCTTTACCCAAGCTCAGAACTGAAACCGATGCATAAAATTAAAAAAAAAAATGGAGACGAGGAGATTAGCTTCATCCCCAACTGTCTATCCAAGTTGCCATCCGGCATCTAAGGCCTCGAATCCCTAGGCCCACTAGGACTGGGATCCTCTAGCAATGCCAAAACATGTCTTACAAGAAGAGGTGCCAACCTATAGCGGAAAGCAAAATTATCCCTCACCGGATCGACAAACGTCTTCGGTTCCCCAGGAGGCCGAATGGAATCAGGCAATCCCCCGCCCAGCGGGCCCTGGTTGACAGAACACGGACAGTATCTTAGAAAGATTTCACTTGGGAGATACAAATGCGCCAAGGCCGCAGATATGGCCATGCGGAACCGTGCCGTAACCTCTGGAGGAAACAGACCTCCTGCCAGAGGAGTAAAGACCAAATGGACACCTGCATGCGTAGCAAAGGGAGTTTCTGGGACATGCACCTCGCAGGACCTAGCATCCTCGGGGTCAGATGGCTCAATGCAATCTGAATCGGGAGAAGAGAGTACTCTGGAACGGCATTCGGAACATAACTGATGGGCATGGATAACCCGGGCTATTTCATATTCATCACAAGACGCATTCTCCGCATCAGAGACATCCGTGTCTAAAAAGTCAGAATCCTCCATCATGGGATTACAAAAATGACAAACGGTAACTGACACCTTCTTTAAACCCCCCAATGGCTGGGGCACTCACCACCTCCTGTGAACCAGACAACCCACAAGCCTTAGAATCTCTATCGCCACATGGTCAGCATACGGAAGTGAAAAAGCAACGTAACTGCACCCGGTCACAAGGTGCACCATGTAAGTCATAAAATAGCACACAATCTAAAGATTGCGCCAAATGACGATAAGGCCGTTAAAGTTCCTGAAAAGCCATGAGCCTAAAGTATTACTACACATCAACAGATAGAACCACATAACAAACATGATTAAAGTCCCCCCTGTTCAATAACCCTCCTTAGGGGATATTAATCAATGATTCCTTATTTTAAGATAAAAGGAGTCCCACTGGGACCCTACCTTTACATTAACATCACATTCACATAATGAAGTAAAATGAAACGATCTTACCGGAATCTACGTCGTGGAACAGGAACACGGCCCTTCAAGTGTGACATATAGTAGCCTCGCTTCTCACATGGACTTGAATGAACAAAGGCAGGCAGCGAAACCCGTCAATGCTGATTGCCAAGGAGCTGTTAATATGAGTCGGGATGGTTTCACAGAAAAACTCTCCCTGCATCTCCGGACTCTAACTTTCATTCATGCTCAGGACTACTTAAAACCCCTGACAGGACTACTTAAAACCCCAGTCCCATTTCGAAGAGTACTACCCTCCATAAGAGGCTTAACTCGAACTTCTGGCCCTTCTCTGCCAACCTCCTGTGACGAAAGGCAAAGAATGACTGGGGGATGAGGGAAGTGGGGGAGGTATTTGAACCCTTTGGCTGGGGTGTCTTTGCCTCCTTCTGATGGCCAGGTTCAGTATTTCCCAAAAGTAATGAATGCAGCTGTGGACTCTTCCTGTTTAAGAAGAAAACAGAATTTATGCTTACCTGATAAATTACTTTCTTTTGTGGTGTATCCAGTCCACGGATTCATCCTTTACTTGTGGGATATTCTCCTTCCTAACAGGAAGTGGCAAAGAGAGCACACAGCAGAGCTGTCCATATAGCTCCCCCTCTAGCTCCACCCCCCAGTCATTCAACCGGAGGTTAGGAAGAAAAAGGAGAAACCATAGGGTGCAGTGGTGACTGAAAGTTTAAAAATAAAAATATATATGCCTGTCTTAAAAAACAGGGCGGGCCGTGAACTCGATACATCACAAGAGAAATAAATTTATCAGGTAAGCATAAATTATGTTTTCTCTTGTAAGATGTATCGAGTCCATGGATTCATCCTTTACTTGTGGGATACCAATACCAAAGATTTAGGACACGGATGAAGGGAGGGAACAAGACAGGTACCTTAAACGGAAGGCACCACTGCTTGTAGAACCTTTCTCCCAAAAATAGCCTCCGAAGAAGCAAAAGTATCGAATTTGTAAAATTTGGAAAAAGTATGCAGCGAAGACCAAGTCGCTGCTTACAAATCTGTTCAACAGAAGCCTCATTTTTAAAAGCCCATGTAGAAGCCACTGCTCTGGTAGAATGAGCAGTAATTGTTTCAGGAGGCTGCTGGCCAGCAGTCTCATAGGCCAGACGGATGATGCTTTTCAGCAAAAAAGGAAAGAGAGGTAGCAGTCGCCTTCTGACCTCTCCTCTTACCAGAATAGATGAAAAACAATGAAGTTGTTTGTCTGAAATCCTTAGTTGCTTGTAAATAGAACTTTAAACCACGAACCACATCAAGATTGTGTAACAGACGTTCCTTCTTCGAAGTAGGATTAGGACACAGAGAAGGAACAACAATTTCCTGATTAATATTCTTATTAGACACAACCTTAGGAAGAAAACCGGGTTTGCTACGCAAAACTACCTTATCTGTGTGGAACACCAAGTAAGGTGAGTCACACTGCAAAGCATATAACTCTGAAACTCTTCGAGCAGAAGAGATAGATACCAAGAACAAAACTTTCCAAGATAAAAGTTTAATATCTATGGAATGTAAAGGTTCAAACGGAACCCCTTGCAGAACTGAAAGAACTAAATTCAGACTCCATGGCGGAGCCACAGGTCTATAAACAGGCTTGATTCTGATTAAAGCCTGACTAAACGCTTGAACGTCTGGTACCTCTGCCAGACGTTTGTGTAAATGAATAGACAAAGCAGATATCTGTCCTTTTAAGGAACTAGCTGATAATCCTTTCTCCAATCCTTCTTGGAGAAAGGATAATATCCTAGGAATCCTAATCTTACTCCATGAGTAACCCTTGGATTCGCACCAACAAAGATATTTTCGCCAAATCTTATGGTAGATTTTCCTGGTGACAGGCTTTCTAGCCTGAATCAGGGTATCGATAACCGACTCAGAGAAACCACGCTTAGATAGAATTAGGCGTTCAATCTCCAAGCAGTCAGACGCAGAGAAATTAGATTTGGATGTTTGAAAGGACCTTGAAGTAGAAGGTCCTGCCTCATTGGCAGAGTCCATGGTGGAACGGATGACATGTCCACTAGGTCTGCATACCAAGTCCTGCGTGGCCACGCAGGCGCTATTAGAATCACCGACGCCCTTTCCTGCTTGATTCTGGCAACCAGACGAGGAAGGAGAGGAAACGGTGGAAACACATAGGCCAGATTGAAGGACCAAGGCGCTGCTAGAGCATCTATCAACACCGCCTGGGGATCCCGGGACCTGGACCCGTAAAGAGGAAGTTTGGCATTCTGATGGGATGCCATCAGATCCAATTCTGGAGTGCCCCATAGCTGAGTCAGCTGGGCAAATACCTCTGGGTGGAGTTCCCACTCCCCCGGATGAAAAGTCTGACGACTTAGAAAATCCGCTTCCCAGTTGTCTACTCCTGGGATGTGAATTGCTGAGAGGTGGCAAGAGTGATCCTCCGCCCACCTGATTATTTTGGTTACTTCCATCATTGCTAGGGGACTCCTTGTTCCGCCTTGATGGTTGATGTCAGCTACAGTCGTGATGTTGTCCGACTGAAATCTGATGAATTTGGCCGCAGCTAGCTGAGGCCATGCCTGAGGTGCGTTGAATATCGCCCTCAGTTCCAGAATGTTTATCGGGAGAAGAGCTTCTTCCCGAAACCATAAGCCCTGAGCTTTCAGGGAGTCACAGATAGCACCCCAGCCCAACAGACTGGCGTCGGTCATTACAATGATCCACTCTGGTCTGCGGCAACACATTCCCTGAGACAGGTGATCCTGAGACAACCACCAGAGAAGAGAATCTCTGGTCCCCTGGTCCAACTGTATTTGAGGAGACAAATCTGCATAATCCCCATTCCACTGTTTGAGCATGCATAGTTGCAGTGGTCTGAGGTGTATCCGTGCAAAAGGGACTAAGTCCATTGCCGCTACCATTAGTCCGATTGTCTCCATGCACTGAGCTACAGACGGCCGAGGAATGGAATGAAGAGCTCGGCAAGTAGTTAAGAGTTTTAACTTTCTGACCTCCGTCAGAAATATTTTCATTTCTTCCGAGTCTATTAGTGTTCCTAGGAAGGGAACTCTTGTGAGGGGGGAGAGAGAACTCTTTTTGATGTTCACCTTCCACCCGTGAGACCTCAGAAAGGCCACTACGATTTCCGTGTGAGACTTGGCTCTTTGGAAAGTTGACGCCTGAATTAAGATGTCGTCTAGATAAGGCACCACTGCTATGCCCCGCGGTCTTAGCACCGCCAGGAGGGACCCTAGCACCTTTGTGAAAATTCTGGGAGCAGTGGCCAACCCGAAAGGGAGAGCCACAAACTGAAAATGCTTGTCCAGAAAGGCAAACCTGAGAAACTGGTGATGATCTTTGTGGATAGGAATGTGTAGATACGCATCCTTTAGATCCACGGTAGTCATATTGACCCTCCTGGATGATTGGTAAGATTGTCTGAATGGTCTCCATCTTGAATGATGGAACTCTGAGGAATTTGTTTAGAATTTTGAGATTCAGGATTGGTCTGAAAGTTCCTTCTTTTTTGGGAACCACAAACAGGTTTGAGTAAAACCCCAGCCCTTGTTCCGCAATTGGAACTGGGTGGATCACTCCCATTGTATGTAGGTCTTCTACACAGCGTAAGAACACCTCTTTCTTTGTCGTGTCTGTAGACAGACGAGAAATATGGAACCTTCCCCTTGGAGGGGAGTCCTTGAATTCTAGAAGATATCCCTGGGATCGTGTACGTCTCTTGCCCAGGCCTGAGCAAAGAGAGAGAGTCTGCCCCCTACTAGATCCGGTCCCGGATTGGGGGCTACCCCTTCATGCTGTCTTGGAGGCGGCTGCAGGCTTCTTGGCCTGTTTACCCTTGTTCCAGCCCTGGTAAGGTTTCCAGGCTGCCCTGGGTTGTGAAGTGTTACCCTCTTGCTTTGCAGCAGGGGAGGATGAAGCGAGACCGCTCCTGAAAATTCGAAAGGAACGAAAATTATTTTGTTTGTTCTTTGTCTTAAAGGACTTGTCCTGAGGGAGAGCATGGTCTTTTCCCCCAGTGATTTCTGAGATCATCTCTTTCAATTCAGGCCCGAAAAGGGTCTTTCCTTTGAAAGGGATGTTCAGGAGTTTGGATTTTGACGACACATCGGGACTTGAGCCATAGCGCCCTGCGCGCCAGAATGGCGAAACCTGAATTCTTTGCCGCTAACTTAGCTAGTTGGAAAGCGGCATCCGTGATAAAAGAATTAGCCAGCTTAAGAGCCTTAATTCTGTCCATAATATCCTCATATGAGGTCTCCGCCTGGAGCGCATCTTCCAGCACCTCGAACCAGAAAGCAGCTGCAGTAGTTACAGGAACAATGCACGCTATAGGTTGGAGAAGAAAACCTTGATGAACAAAAATTTTCTTAAGTAAACCCTCTAACTTTTTATCCATAGGGTCTTTAAAAGCACAACTGTCCTCAATTGGTATGGTTGTGCGTTTAGCAAGTGAAGAAAAAGCCCCCTCCACCTTAGGAACCGTCTGCCACGAGTCCCGCATGGTGTCAGATATGGGGAACATTTTCTTAAAAACAGGAGGGGAACAAACGGAATACCTGGTCTATCCCACTGCCTAGTTACTATATCCGCAATCCTCTTAGGGACCGGGAACACATCAGTGTAAACAGGAACTTCTAGGTACTTGTCCAATTTACACAATTTCTCTGGAACCACCAAAGGGTCACAGTCATCCAGAGTAACTAATACCTCCCTGAGTAATAAACTGAGGTGTTCTAGTTTAAATTTAAAAGCCAACGTATCTGAGTCTGTCTGAGGAGCAACCTTTCCCGAATCGGAAATTTCTCCCTCAGACAGCACATCCCTCGCCCCCATTTCAGAGCATTGTGAGTGTATATCGGATACGGCTACTAAAGCGTCAGAATGCTCATAATCTGTTCTTAAAACAGTGCTATCACGCTTTGCAGGTAACACGGGCAGCTTAGATAAAAATACTGAGAGGGTATTATCCATAACTGCAGCCAAATCTTGTAAGGTAAAAGAGTTAGACTCGATAGAGGTGCTAGGCGTCGCTTGAGCGGGCGTAACTGGTTGTGACACTTGGGGAGAGGTCAACGGGCTAACCTCATTACCTTCTGTCTGAGAATCATCTTGGGCAACATTTTTAAGTGCAACAATATGGTCTTTAAAATGTATAGACATATCAGTACACGTGGGACACATTTTGAGAGGGGGTTCCACCATGGCTTCTAAACACATCAAACAAGGATTTTCCTTGGTGACAGACATGTTTAACAGACTAGTAGTAAGACAAACAGGCTTAGAAATCACATTAATCAAGCAAAACACACTTTGCACACAATTTTCCAAAACAGTGAAAAATGCACCAAACTTTCTGAAATTTTCACAGTATGTACCTAAAGCATTGGTAAGATTGCACAACTAGCAAAAAAACATAATTTATGTAAGAACTTACCTGATAAATTCATTTCTTTCATATTAGCAAGAGTCCATGAGCTAGTGACGTATGGGATATACATTCCTACCAGGAGGGGCAAAGTTTCCCAAACCTCAAAATGCCTATGAATACACCCCTCACCACACCCACAAATCAGTTTAACGAATAGCCAAGAAGTGGGGTGATAAGAAAAAAGTGCGAAAGCATAAAAAACAAGGAATTGGAATAATTGTGCTTTATACAAAAAAATCATAACCACCACAAAAAAAGGGTGGGCCTCATGGACTCTTGCTAATATGAAAGAAATGAATTTATCAGGTAAGTTCTTACATAAATTATGTTTTCTTTCATGTAATTAGCAAGAGTCCATGAGCTAGTGACGTATGGGATAATGACTACCCAAGATGTGGATCTTCCACGCAAGAGTCACTAGAGAGGGAGGGATAAAATAAAGACAGCCAATTCCGCTGAAAAATAATCCACACCCAAAATAAAGTTTAAATCTTATAATGAAGAAAACTGAAATTATAAGCAGAAGAATCAAACTGAAACAGCTGCCTGAAGTATTTTTTCTACCAAAAACTGCTTCAGAAGAAGAATACACATCAAAATGGTAGAATTTAGTAAAAATATGCAAAGAAGACCAAGTTGCCGCTTTGCAAATCTGAACAATCAAAGCTTCATTCCTAAACGCCCAGGAAGTAGAAACTGACCTAGTAGAATGAGCTGTAATCCTTTGAGGTGGAGATTTACCCGACTCGACATAAGCATGATGAATTAAAGATTTCAACCAAGATGCCAAAGAAATGGCTGAGGCCTTCTGACCTTTCCTAGAACCGGAAAAGATAACAAATAGACTAGAAGTCTTTCGGAAATTCTTAGTAGCTTCAACATAATATTTCAAAGCTCTAACAACATCCAAAGAATGCAATGATCTCTCCTTAGAATTCTTAGGATTAGGACATAATGAAGGAACCACAATTTCTCTACTAATGTTGTTAGAATTCACAACCTTAGGAAAAAAATTAAAAAGAAGTTCGCAACACCGCCTCATCCTGATGAAAAATCAGAAAAGGAGACTCACAAGAAAAGAGCAGATAATTCAGAAACTCTTCTAGCAGAAGAGATGGCCAAAAGAAACAAAACTTTCCAAGAAAGTAATTTAATGTCCAGTAAATGCATAGGTTCAAACGGAGGAGTTTGAAGAGCCCCCAGAACCAAATTCAAACTCCAAGGAGGAGAAAATTGACTTAATAACAGATTTTATACGAACCAAAGCTTGTATAAAACAATGAATATCAGGAAGAATAGCAATCCTTCCGTGAAAAAGAACAGAAAGAGCAGAGATTTGTCCTTTCAAGGAACTTGCAGACAAACCTTATCCAAACCATCCTGAAGAAACTGTAAAATTCTCGGAATTCTAAAAGAATGCCAGGAAAAATGATGAGAAAGACACCAAGAAATGTAAGTCTTCCAGACTCGATAATATATCATCCTAGATACAGATCTACGAGCCTGTAACATAGTATTAATCACAGAGTCAGAGAAACCTCTTTGACTAAGAATCAAACGTTCAATCTCCATACCTTTAAATTTAAGGATTTGAGATCCTGATGGTAAAAAAGGACCTTATGACAGAAGGTCTGGTCTTAACGGAAGAGTCCACTGATGACAAGAAGCCATGCGGACAAGATCCGCATACCAAAACCTGTGAGGCCATGCTGGAGCCACCAGCAGAAAAAACGAGCATTCCTTCAGAATCTTGGAGATTACTCTTGGAAGAAGAACTAGAGGCGGAAAGATATAGGCAGGATGATACTTCCAAGGAAGTGACAATGCATCCACTGCTTCCGCCTGAGGATCCCTGGATCTGGACAGATACCTGGGAAGTTTCTTGTGTAGATGAGAAACCATCAGATCTATTTCTGGAAGTCCCCACATTTGAACAATCTGAAGAAACACCTCTGTGTGAAGAGACCACTCGCCCGGATGTAACGCTTGGCGACTGAGATAATCCGCTTCCCAATTGTCTATACCTGGGATATGAACTGCAGAGATTAGACAGGAGCTGAATTCCGCCCATACCAGAATTCGAGATACTTCTTTCATAGCCAGAGGACTGTGAGTCCCTTCTTGATGATTGATATATGCCACAGTTGTGACATTGTCTGTCTGAAAACAAATGAACGATTCTCTCTTTAGAAGAGGCCATGACTGAAGAGCTCTGAAAATTGCACGGAGTTCCAAAATATTGATTGGAAATCTCACCTCCTGAGATTTCCCAAAACCCTTGTGCTGTCAGAAACCCCCATACAGCTCCCCAACCTGTCAGACTTGCATCTGTTGAGATCACAGTCCAGGTTGGAAGAAAAAAAGAAGCCCCCTGAACTAAACGATGGTGGTCTGTACCACGTCAGAGGGTGTCGAACAATCGGTTTTAAAGATATTAAATGAGATATCTTTGTATAATCCCGGCACCACCGGTTCAGCATACAGAGCTGAAGAGGTCGCATGTGAAAATGAGCAAAGGGGAACACGTCCAATGCAGCAGTCATAAGAACCTAGAATTTCCATGCATAAGGCTACCGAAGGGAATGATTGAGACTGAAGGTTTCGATAAGCTGAAACCAATTTCAGACGTCTCTAATCCAACAGAAACAGAGACATGGACACTGAATCTATCCGGAAATCTAAAAAAGGTTACTCTTGTCTGAGGAATCAACAAACTTTTTGGTTAATTGATCCTCCAACCATGTTCTTGAAGAAACAACACTCATAAAAAGCTGGAAAGGATCTTTCCATTGAAAATGAGCAAAGGGAATTGAATCCAATGCTGTTAAAACTTCTATGCATATATAGCAACTGAAGGAAATAATAGAGACTAAAGGAACCCAAATCAAATTGTCCCTTGTCTGATAGAGACAAAGATAGTGACATAAACCATCTGGAAACCTAAAAAAGGTGACCCTTGCGTGAGGAATCAAGAGCTTTTGAAAAAAAGATCCTCTAACTATGTCCTGAAGAGCAAGTGAAACATATGAGATTCCGCATCCACAGGAAATAATCTGAATCAAAACAGAAAAATGAAGAATATGCATTTATTGTATCTAATGAAAACAAATAATGCTATCAATGACCATAAAAAAGGCAGAATAGTTTGAATAAAACTCCAAAACCCAGTTCCTAGAAAAAGAACTGGAAGAAATACCCCAGAAGATTCCAGGTCTGAGCAGCGCTTGAGCCATGCTTCAACAGTATCCAGAATATATAGGACAGAAACACACTGAAAGAAAGTGTTAGCCTTACTGGAATAAAATCAAAGAAATTTGGACAGAATAGAACCAAATAAATTTCAAAGAAGTCTTAACCTGCCCCTTACCAGCCAAGCTGGAATACGGCACGTACATCGCAATATTAGGGAGCTGATTTCGAACCCCAATTATAAACATGTTACTTGGGAAAGAACTCAGGAATTTGTTCCTTAATAAGAACAACCAAACTAATATAAGCTTAAAGTTTAGTCTTAGAACTCAATCTTGAAGCCCATAGTAACAGTTAAGAATTGAATCCAATTATAATTGATTATCTTAGAACAAAAGAAATATGGATTTTCTTTTTGTTTTTTTTTGTTCTTTGTTGTTTTTTTTTTTTTTTTTTAAAAACACAAAATTCTTCTAGCTAAAATAGCTAAAGACATAGATTAACCCTCATTTGCGAATATATTCAATAAAATGAAGACACAAATGAAGTCATTAGCATGATAGTCCAGTTTAAAGGACCAGTCAAAACAGAGGACTTGCAAAATGCAAAACAACAAGACAAATGCAACAGCACCTAGTCTAGTAAATGTTGTCCCTTTAACAATGCTAAAATAAATCATAATCTGATACTTAGAAAAGTACCTGAAACTAAATAATTTTCCATAAATAAGATATAACTATATAAAGGAAAATAAATACTATTTTGCTATAACAACAATAGCATAATTAGTAGGAGTAGAGATAGCTCCAATAAATTGGAGAACCCTCCAAATTAAATTTAACTGCTGACAAAGAATATAGTTTAAAAATAAAAGAAAATTCTCAGTCTATTCCATTCCCTAGTATGGGGAATTGGAAGGAAAACCTCTGAAATCACAGAAGAATAAAAAGGCAGAAATAGTGTCAGCTAGTTTTAAAGAACTAGTTACCTTAATATCCAAAATAATCAACACCTCTTCAACAAAGAACAAATATACTTTAATAATAAAAAATTTATATAAAAAAGTAGATTTGTTAGTGTCAATATCTGATGAAGAGAATTTCTGAAAGAGAAAAAAACATCATCAGAGAAGGATAAATCAGTATGTTGTTGGTCATTTGAAACTTCAATAATTAAAAAAGAAGTGAAAAAGACCTAAAAATTTATATTAGAAGGCACAAAGTCAGACAAAGCCTTAATCAGAAAAAATATTTCTTAAAAATCTTCTAAACATTTCTTGTACTTAAGAATGGAAATGTATAAAGCATAAATACTAATGGAATCTGCATGTAAAAGTATATCATAATAACTTAATACAAACCATAGCTAAAGATAAACATTTATAACATTTAAAATAAATGAACTTAGCTTTGGTAGAACTGAAACTCAGTTAAGCATTTTTCCAGAAGTGGCTTCTGACTCAGGGACAAACGGAGACATCTTGCAATATGTAATAGAAAAAACAACATATAAAGCAAAATTGATCAAATTCCTTAAATGACAGTTTCAGGAATGGGGAAAAAAATGCCAGTGAACAAGCTTCTAGCAACCAGAAGCAATAAATAATGAGACTTAAATAATGTGGAGACAATAGAGACGCCCATATTTTTTAGCGCCAAAAAAGACGCCCACATTATTTGGCGCCTAAATGCTTTTGGCGCCAAAAATGACGCCACATCCGGAACGCCGACACTTTTGGCGCAAAAAAACGTCAAAAAAATGACGCAACTTCCGGCGACACGTATGACGCCGGAAACAAAAAAATGTTTGCGCCAAAAAAGTCCGCGCCAAGAATGACGCAATAAAATGAAGCATTTTCAGCCCCCGCGAGCCTAATAGCCCACAGGGAAAAAGTCAAATTTTAAGGTAAGAAAAAAATTGATTAATCCATATGCATTATCCCAAATATGAAACTGACTGTCTGAAATAAGGAACGTTGAACATCCTGAATCAAGGCAAATAAATGTTTGAACACATATATTTAGAACTTTATATAAAAGTGCCCAACCATAGCTTAGAGTGTCACAGAAAATAAGACTTACTTACCCCAGGACACTCATCTACAAGTAGTAGAAAGCCAAACCAGTACTGAAACGAGAATCAGTAGAGGTAATGGTATATATAAGAGTATATTGTCGATCTGAAAAGGGAGGTAAGAGATGAATCTCTACGACCGATAACAGAGAACCTATGAAATAGACCCCGTAGAAGGAGATCATTGAATTCAAATAGGCAATACTCTCCTCACATCCCTCTGACATTCACTGCACGCTGAGAGGAAAACCGGGCTCCAACCTGCTGCGGAGCGCATATCAACGTAGAATCTAGCACAAACTTACTTCACCACCTCCATAGGAGGCAAAGTTTGTAAAACTGATTTGTGGGTGTGGTGAGGGGTGTATTTATAGGCATTTTGAGGTTTGGGAAACTTTGCCCCTCCTGGTAGGAATGTATATCCCATACGTCACTAGCTCATGGACTCTTGCTAATTACATGCAAGAAAATTGATTAACCCCTTAATGCCCAAACCGGATCAATAGTAAGCTAACAGACCGGTTAAAACAAATTTAGCACCTTGCCACAGCTCTGCTGTGGCCCTACCTTCCCTTAGGAGTCGGATTTATGGGGAAAAAGCTTCTTATGGGTCCTCAAACTGTAGCAGGAGCCACCATGTGAACACAGCCTGAAGATCTAGTCAATCTAACTGCGCATCTGAGGCGCGAAATTAGGCCCCTTCCATCTTACTCCGGTGCTGTGAGACCTAAAGAAACACTCCTGGGAGTTATAATATTAGCCATGTGGGTAACAACCCCTGAAATAAACCCAAAGGGACCTTCTAAGTGTCTCAAAAACATGTTTATAAGTAAAAACCGTTTGCCATAAAAAAGTGTCAACCCATAAAAAAGTGTCAACCAGCATAAATCAGCCCTGTTATGTAAGCTTGTAATTCCATACTTTGTCTCTGAATAAAGCTTACCCTTCCCTCATGGGGATCTTATCAGTCCTTTTCTAGCATTATCAAAGTCTTGTCTAGAAATAAATGACTGAACATACCTTATTGCAGCCTAATCTGCAAACCGTTCGCCCCAACTGAAGTTTTCTTGTACTCCTCAGTCCTGTGTGGGAACAGCAGTGGATTTTAGTTACAACATGCTAAAATCATCTTCCTCTCTGCAGAAATCTTCATCCCTTTTCTGCTGGAGAGTAAATAGTACAAACCGGTACCATTTAAAAATAAACTTTTGCTTGCAGAACAAAAACTACAAATCTAACACCACATTCACTTTACCCTTCCGAGAGAGACCCTATTGCTTAGAGCCGGCAAAGAGAATGATTGGGGGTGGAGCTAGAGGGGGAGCAATATGGACAGCTCTGCTGTGTGCTCTCTTTGCCACTTCCTGTTAGGAAGAAGAATATCCCACAAGTAAAGGATGAATCCGTGGACTGGATACACCTTACAAGAGAAAACATATTATACTCTCAGTTTCGCTTTTGCGGCCTGTTTTATTTAAATGTTTTGTAACAGCTAAGGATGTGTATAGGTAACAATCTTACAGAAAGGGGGAAAAAATAACTCAAGTAGCGAAGCATTTTCTTCAGAAACATACATCCAACACTAATTATATATCATGCTTTGGATTAGAAAAAATATCACTAGGCATCAGAGGAGGCGATTTGGAAAATGCACTATTACAAGCGGAATGCAAATGGATCTACCTGTTGGATACTGTGAATCCTAAGGGATTAAATGAGAATAGCAATTTGTATGTATTTCTATCAAAATGGTGGACAATTCAATAATCGGCACTAATATTTTTCATTACAAGTTGAAACCTTCACTTTAAAAATACATTTTTCACTTTCCTAGATCCCGTTTTTATTTATTTCTAACCCACTATCACTGCATGAGTTTAACAAAATGTTTCTTCTTATGATCATGATAGCAGAATATATTATATTCTGGACATATTACACACAAATAACTTCACTATCAATCACTACACACAATACACATGCCATATTCAGGCAAAATAACAATTTATGTAAGAACTTACCTGATTAATTAATTTCTTTCATATTGGCAAGAGTCCATGAGCTAGTGACGTATGGGATATACATTCCTACCAGGAGCAGCAAAGTTTCCCAAACCTCAAAATGCCTACAAATACACCCCCCACCACACCCACAATTCAGTTTAATGAATAGCCAAGAAGTGGGGTGATAAGAAAGGAGCAAAAGCATCAACAAGGAATTGGAATAATTGTGCTTTATACAAGAAAATCATAACCACCACAAAAAGGGTGGGCCTCATGGACTCTTGCCAATATGAAAGAAATGAATTTATCAGGTAAGTTCTTACATAAATTATGTTTTCTTTCATGTAATTGGCAAGAGTCCATGAGCTAGTGACGTATGGGATAGCAAATACCCAAGATGTGGAACTTCCACGCAAGAGTCACTAGAGAGGGAGGGATAAAAATAAAGACAGCCAATTCCGCTGAAAAATCAATCCACAACCCAAATCAAAAGATTTAATCTTTATAATGAAAAAAACTGAAAATATAAGCAGAAGAATCAAACTGAAACAGCTGCCTGAAGAACTTTTCTACCAAAAACTGCTTCTGAAGAAGAGAAAACATCAAAATGGTAGAACCTAGTAGAAGTATGCAAAGAAGACCAAGTTGCTGCTTTGCAAATCTTATCAACAGAAGCTTCATTCTTAAAAGACCAGGAAGTAGAAACTGACCTAGTAGAATGAGCCGTAATCCTCTGAGGCGGAGAATTACCCGACTTGAAATAAGCATGACGAATCAAAAGCTTTAACCAAGACGCCAAAGAAATGGCAGAAGCCTTCTGACCTTTCCTAGAACCAGAAAAGATAACAAATAAACTAGAAGTCTTTCTGAAATCTTTAGTAGCTTCAACATAATATTTCAAAGCTCTTACCACGTCCAAAGAATGTAAAGATCTTTCCAAAGAATTCTTAGGATTAGGACACAACGAAGGGACAACAATTTCTCTACTAATGTTGTTAGAATTCACAACTTTAGGTAAAAATTTAAATGAAGTCTGCAAAACCGCCTTATCTTGATGAAAAATCTGAAAAAGAGATTCACAAGAAAGGGCAGATAATTCAGAAACTCTTCTAGCAGAAGAAATGGCCAAAAGAAACAATACTTTCCAAGAAAGTAATTTAATGTCCAGAGAATGCATAGGCTCAAACGGAGGTGCCTGTAAAGCCCTCAAAACCAAATTAAGACTCCAATGAGGAGAAATTGGCTTAATGACAGGTTTGATACGAACCAAAGCCTGTACAAAACAATGAATGTCAGGAAGATTAGCAATTTTTCTGTGAAACAGAACAGAAAGAGCAGATATTTGTCCTTTCAAAGAACTTGCAGACAAACCCTTATCCAAACCATCCTGAAGAAACTGTAAAATTCTAGGAATTCTAAAAGAATGCCAAGAAAATTTATGAGAAGAACACCATGAAATGTAAGTCTTCCAAACTCGGTAATAAATCTTTCTAGACACAGGTTTGCGAGCCTACAACATAGTATTAATCACTGAGTCAGAGAAACCTCTATGACTAAGCACTAAGCGTTCAATCTCCATACCTTCAAATTTAATGATTTGAGATCCTGATGGAAAAATGGACCTTGAGATAGAAGGTCTGGCCTTAACGGAAGTAGCCAAGGTTGGCAACTGGACATCTGAACAAGATCCGCATACCAAAACCTGTGTGGCCATGCTGGAGCCACCAGCAGTACAAATGAACGCTCCATTATGATTTTGGAAATCACTCTTGGAAGAAGAACTAGAGGCGGAAAGATATAGGCAGGTTGATAATTCCAAGGAAGTGACAACGCATCCACTGCTTCCGCCTGAGGCTCCCTGGACCTGGACAGATACTTGGGAAGTTTCCTGTTTAGATGAGAAGCCATCAGATCTATTTCTGGAAGCCCCCACATCTGAACAATCTGAAGAAACACATCTGGGTGAAGAGACCATTCTCCCGGATGTAAAGACTGGCGACTGAGATAATCCACTTCCCAATTGTCTATACCTGGTATATGGACCGCAGAGATTAGACAGGAGCTGGATTCCGCCCATGCAAGTATCAGAGAAACTTCTTTCATAGCCTGAGGACTGTGAGTCCAACCTTGATGATTGACATACGCCATGGTTGTGACATTGTCTGTCTGAAAACAAATAAACGGTTATCTCTTCAGAAGAGGCCAAAACTGAAGAGCTCTGAGAATAGCACTGAATTCTAAAATATTGATTGGTAATCTCGCCTCTTGAGATTTCCAAATCCCCTGCACTGTTAGAGATCCCCAGACAGCTCCCCAACCTGAAAGACTCGCATCTGTTGTGATCACAGTCCAGGTTGGACGAACAAAAGAGGCCCCTCGATCTAAACGATGGTGATCTAACCACCAAGTCAGAGATAGTCGAATATTGGGATTTAAGGATATTAATTGTGATATATTTGTATAATCCCTGCACCATTGGCTCACCATACAAAGCTGAAGAGGTCTCATGTGAAAACGAGCAAAGGGAATCGCGTCCGATGCTGCAGTCATGAGACCTAAAACCTCCATGCACATAGCTACTGAAGGGAATGACTGAGACTGAAGGTTCCGACAAGCTCAAACCAATTTCAGACGTCTTTTGTCTGTTAGAGACAAAGTCATGGATACTGAATCTATTTGGAATCCTAAAAAGGTTACCCTTGTTTGAGGAATCAAGGAACTTTTTGGTAAATTGATCCTCCAACCATGTCTTTGAAGTAGGCTGACCATATTGCCGCTTTAAAAAGGGACACATATGAAAAATACATATGTCAGGGCTGTTTTCAGGGCTATTTAAAGAAATGATTTTTATAAGAACCCTCACATATGTATTTTTCATATGTGTTCCTTCTTAAAGCGGCAATATGGTCAGCCTACTTTGAAGAAACAACACTAGTTGATTCGTGTGAGATTCTGCAGAATGTAAAGACTGAGCAAGTACCAAGATATCATCCAAATAAGGAAACACCGCAATAACCCGCTCTCCGATTACAGAGAGTAGAGCAACAAATTGGTAATGCTTGTCTAGAAAAGAGAATCTCAGGAACTGATAGTGATCTGGATGAATCGGAATATGAAGATAAGCATCCTGTAAGTCTATTGTAGACATATAATGCCCTTGCTGAACAAAAGGCAGAATAGTCCTTATAGTCACCATTTTGAATGTTGGTATCCTTACATAACGATTCAAAATTTTTAGATCCAGAACTGGTCTGAGAGAATTCTCTTTCTTTGGAACAATGAACAGATTTGAATAAAACCCCAGACCCCGTTCCAGATATGGAACTGGCACAATTACCCCGGATAACTCCAGGTCTGAAACACACTTCAGGAAAGCCTGAGCCTTTACTGGGTTCACTGGAATGCGTGAGACAAAGAAACTTCTCACAGGCGGTCTTATCTTGAAACCTATTCTGTACCCTTGAGAAACAATATTCTGAATCCAATGATTTTGGATTGAATTGATCCAAACATCTTTGAAAAATCGTAATCTGCCCCCTACCAGCTGCGCTGGAATGAGGGCCGCACCTTCATGCGGACTTGGGGGCAGATTTTGGTTTTCTAAAAGGCTTGGACTTATTCCAGACTGGAGAAGGCTTCCAATTGGAAACCGTTCCTTTAGGGGAAGGGTCAGGTTTCTGTTCCTTATTCTGACGAAAGGAACGAAAACGGTTAGCAGCCCTAAATTTACCCTTAGATTTTTTATCCGGAAACAAAAAAGCTCCCTTCCCCCCAGTGACAGTTGAAATTATAGAATTCAACTGAGAACCAAATAATTACCTTGGAAAGAAAGAGAAAGCAGCGTTGACTTAGAAGTCATATCCGCATTCCAGGATTTAAGCCATAAAGCTCTTCTAGCTAAAATAGCTAAAGACATATATCTGACATCAATTCTAATGATATAAAAAATGGCATCACAAATGAAATTATTAGCATGTTGGATTAGCTTAACAATGCTATACACATTATGATCTGGTACTTGTTGCGCTAAAGTTTCCAACCAAAAAGTTGAAGCTGCAGCAACATCAGCCAAAGAAATAGCAGGCCTAAGAAGATGACCTGAACATAAATAAGCCTTCCTTAGATAAGATTCAACCTTCCTATCTAAAGGATCTTTAAAAGATGTACTATCCACCGTAGGAATAGTAGTACGCTTAGCAAGAGTAGAGATAGCCCCATCAACTTTGGGGATCTTTTCCCAAAACTCCAATGTATCAGTCAGCAAAGGGTACAATTTCTTAAACCTTGGAGAAGGAGTAAATGAAGTACCCAGACTATTCCATTCCCTAGAAATTACAACTGAAATAGCATCAGGAACTGGAAAAACCTCTGGAATAACTACATGAGGTTTAAAAACTGAATTTAAACGTTTACTGGTTTTAATATCAAGAGGACTAGTCTCCTCCATATCTAATGCAATCAACACTTTTTTTAATAAATAACGAATATACTCCAATTTAAATAAATATGAAGATTTGTCAGTTTCAATATCTGAGGCAGAATCTTCTGAACCAGATAGATACTCATCAGCGATAGATAAATCAGAATGCTGTTGTTCATTTAAAAAATTCTTCGAATTTATGAGAAGTTTTAAAAGACCTTTTTCTTTTATTAGAAGGTGGCATAACAGACAGAGCCTTCTGAATAGAATTAGAAACAAATTCTCTCACATTAACAGGAATATCCTGAACATTAGATGTTGAAGGAACAACAACAGGTAATGGATTACTACTAATGGAAATATTGTCTGCTTTTGAAAGTTTATCATGACAACCAACACAAACTACAGCCGGAGGAACAGTTACCACAAGTTTACAACAAATGCACTTAGCTTTGGTAGAACCGACATCAGGCAGCAGCATTCCAGAAGTAGATTCTGAAACAGGGTCAGATTGAGACATCTTGCAATATGAAAATAGAAAAAAAACAACATATAAAGCAAAATTATCAATTTCCTTATATGACAGATTCAGTAATGGGAAAAAATGCAAACAGAATAAGCCTCTGGAAACCAGAAGCAAAAAGAAATAATGACTTAAATAATGTCAAAAAAACTGGCGCCAAGTATGACGCCCACAATTGACAAAATATTTTTTGCCGCCAAAAAACGTCTGCAACAAACACGAGCATCATAGATGACACAACTATGTGAAAACTCTCGGCGCCAACTAAGACGCCGGAAATGACGTCATAACGTCAAACGTAATTCTCACACCAAAAAAGTCTTGCGCCAAAAATTACGCAATAAATTATAGCACTTTGCTCTCCCGTGAGCCTAACAGCCCGCAATTTAGAAAAAAAGACAATTTGAAAAATTTTCAGGTAAGAAAAAATGTATTTATATGCATTTCCCAAAAATGAAACTGACAGTCTGTATAAAGGGAAATATACTGATTAACCTGAATCATGGCAAATATAAGTATAAAAACATATATTTAGAACTTTACATATAAAAGTGCCAAACCATAGCTGAGAGTGTCTTTAAATAAAAGAAAACATACTTACCAAAAGACACTTATCTACATATAGCAGATAGCCAAACCAGTACTGAAACGAGAATCAGTAGAGGTAATGGTATATAAGAGTATATCGTCGATCTGAAAAGGGAGGTAGGAGAAGAATCTCTACGACCGATAACAGAGAACCTATGAAATAGATCCCCGTTAGGATGACCATTGCATTCAATAGGTAATACTCCCTTCACATCCCTCTGTCATTCACTGCACTCTGAGAGGAACCGGGCTTCAGCATGCTGAGAAGCGCATATCAACGTAGAAATCTAGCACAAACTTACTTCACCACCTCCATAGGAGGCAAAGTTTGTAAAACTGAATTGTGGGTGTGGTGGGGGTGTATTTGTAGGCATTTTGAGGTTTGGGAAACTTTGCCCCTCCTGGTAGGAATGTTTATCCCATACGTCACTAGCTCATGGACTCTTGCCAATTACATGAATGAAAATAAGAAATAACGTCAAAATATGTATAATTTCCTTGTTGATACATTGTCACTGACATGTTAATTCACCCATTATTATTATACATAAGACACAATAGGATTACTTTCAATAACACTCGGCTTAATGCACAAATCACAATCACCTTATTTTTCTATGTCACCATAAATTACCTACAATACAAACTACACTGAAGTATAATATTAGAAATAAAGAATAAATAATGATTATCCTAACCCTAATAACAAATAAAGATGTATCAATGACCTAACTATTAAGATGATAGACAGAAAATATTTCGAATAAAGATGATCCATATGCAAACCGTGATCCACAAATCACGTAACTGCAAAGATGACAGATAGATATGTCCACCAATAGGAATGTTTGAAATATGGATATGTTAAAACAAAACGTTAGCACACTGTTTTTTCATTAAAATGAAGATGGGTGCAAAGATATACTAACATCAAGCTATTAGTATGAATAACAAAACGCCAAATCATCTGAAAAATATAGAATATCACGTTATTGTATGTATTGCCGAATTCCAGCAAATCACCTGTTGGGAAATTGATAGACACACCTATCCGCCAATCGCTACTCTACCGAAATGATTGACTGTCGAACCAGCCAATCAGAAACCCATTTAAGTTATATATGTCATACAAAAAGATGGTCAGATTGCCCTTTGACAAAGCCACAATGGAGAAACGCGTCAGTGGCGTCTCTGCTTCTTTCTTTTTTTAAATAGCAATGCTCACTCCTTAATATAATTTAGTATTAAAAAGGTCAAATTTATCGGTAATAAGTAGGTAAAATTATTTACTCTGTATTAAGAGGTAATATTTGATTCATCCGTATTCCTTACAAATTGTGGCCACCTCAATGGATACAGCTTGGTGGTAAATTAAAATACAAATATCTTTTGAAATAATGAGAATAACCTCTTAAACCTCTTAATTACACTCCATAACTAGGAAGAGCATTTGCACTTTTAAACATAACTTTTTTATTTTTTTATACTTTAATAAAATTACATTTTAAATACTTTCATACTTAGCTCACTAACAAATATAAAAAATAAGCATTGTGAGTGCTACATTTGTACTCTTTTTTTTCAGCCCTTTCAGCTGAATCAGTTGTTCATTTCAGACCAGTAAAAGCACCTATCCCTAATTTATACACAATTTTTTTAATTTACATATAAAGGGAATGTTAATATAAATCACTGTAGTGCACAATCTTATGTTCCCACTGAAAAAGACATTGTCATATGGTCAGAATGTTTTATATGCTATTTACATTTTTGACACCTTTTGTATATTGACACCTTTTAAATCTAATAAAAACTATTTCAACATTATTCCATTTCCACAATGCAAATTGTAAAAAAAGTACAGTGTGTCTTCAAAAGCTCAGTGATGACAACCAATAACCTGTACTAATCTGGGCTACATATTTAAAGGGATAGTAAACACCAAACATGTTATTGTTTAAAATGATAGATAATCCCATTATTTACCATACCCCAGTTTTGCATAACCAACACTGTTACATTAATATACTTTTTACCTCTGTAATTACCTTGTATCTAAGCTTCTGCTAACTGCCTCCTTATCTCAGATCTTTTGACAGACTTGCATTTCAGGCACTTAGTGCTGACTCTTAAATAAATTCATGTGCATGAGCACAATATTATCTATATGAAACACATGAACTAACGCCCTCTAGCTGTGATTTTTTTTTAAATACTGAGGCGGCCTTCAAGGGCTTAGAAATAGCATATGAGCCTACCTAGGTTTAGCTTTCAACTAAGAATAACAAGAGAACAAAGCAAATTTGATGATAAAAGTAAATAAGAAAGTTGTTAAAAATTATGTGCCCTATCTGAATCATGAAAGTTTAATTTGGACTTTACTATCCCTTTAACTGTTTTTATAAAATACACTAAAAGCAACATATTTTATCGCAGTATTTAAGCAGTAACAGCAATATATTGGACAATGGCATAATATCAATATAGTAGCTGTTGTAACAACAACAAAAGCTTTAAACCGGTATCAGAAATAAGTAGGAAACAAAACATTAAGAGAACATATGTGGGGGAGAGGTGAAGTCTGTATCAGAAGCAGGGAGACACACTCATAGGAGGCAGGGGAGGCAGTGCCTACCCTGCCATATGGGACCAAATCTTAATGAAATTTTAATATTTTTTTTTAAAAAGTCCCCCCCAAAAAAACAAAATTCCATCATTTTCCCCCATGTAATGCTATGGAGAGGCAGGTACAGGAATGCTTCTCTCCATTGCAGTACACGGGTCAAAGGAAAAGCTGTGCTGCAGCGCCACCTATGTTCTGTCAATATATTAGCAGCAAAAATTGGTACCAATAGGAGGCACCCCTCTTGATGCCTCCTAGCAAGTGAAGGATATATAGATTAGTCAGAAGGAGGATGCAGTGAGCAGGGTCATGTGACACAACTGGAAGCGGAGGTAACCTAAGAACAGATGACACCAAGCAGCAGAGTAAAGTAGTATTCTACATTTCTTGTGATTCACAAATTGTGTTCAGATACAGCTCATTAACAGGGGGACAGTAAGTGAGCATAACCCAAGCTGAAGAGTAAAGTAGTATTCTATATCTCTTGTGATTCACAAATTGTGTTCAGATACAGCTCAGTAACAGGGAGGACAGTAAGTGAGCATAACCCAATACTGACAGGAAGTCAAAGGGTCAATTCAAATTTAAATCCATAATTTAAAACCCAGAGTTTGAAGTTAAGTGTGCAGTGTCCACATTATTTAAACTAAGGTTTTTGACATTGAATATTGCTAAGCCTCCCTTTTTCATGGTTATTTTATTTAATTAGGTACAAACTCCATATATGTTATGTCTGTTAAGTCAGAAGATGCATTATCTCTTTATTTTTCTCTGTATCTCCTTTTATTTAAAGACTGCTGTTAACTTGTAATTCACAAATTAATTGAAAGCTGTTGCATTGTGTTTTTAATATGTGCTGCTTTTATACAAGTTTATATTAATAAAAGGAGATAATGAGTCATTTAAAAAATATATGTAATTATTGCAGTGGTTAGATGTTTTTAGAAATAATGCCACTTTAAAGTAACTGGTTAAACACATAGTCAAAAGGGAGAGGACATTTAAAATTAAACTTTCATGATTGACGTAGAGCATGCTATTTTAATCGACTTTTCCAGTTATTTATATTTTGAAAATTAGCATCAACTGTTACTGGCCCCATGTCAGCAAATGAAATTAGTTTTTGAAAGGAATATGAAAGTCATAATTAAATTAAATTTCCATCATTCAGATAGAAATTGCACACAAAACTTTCTATTTTACTTTTATTATGTACTTCATTCTTTTGGTATCCTTTGGTCCTTTGTTGAAGAGTGGGATGTGCACGTGCGTTTCTTGAGCACCATATTGTAGCAGCTGTGTTGGCAGTATTGATAACTTGTCCTTTGTGTAAAATTTGTATGGTAAATTAATTCTATTTTTACAATACAGTAGTGAGTAGAGAAGAGATTGTGTATCATTCTAATTGCTTAGTAACTGGCACTTGTGCCACAGAATTGTGTGGGTGACAGTGAGCAGAGTATGTGTGCTTTATTCTCCAGGTAATCAATACATTTACGATGAGCTGGTGCTTTAGTGCAGTGTTTCTCAACCATGGTCCTCAAGTACCCCCATCAGGCCAGGTTTTCATTATAGCTGAATCAGTGCACAGGTGAAGTAATCAGCTGATCAGTAACTCAGTGGTTATTAACTTGCTCTCACCCATAAGCTGATTATTTCCCCTGTGCCCTGGTTCAGCTATAATTTAAACCTGCCCTGTTGGGGGTACTTGCGGCCCTCTGTATATGTGTTTCTCTGGTGTATCATAACTAGTGCCTCACCAGCCTCTGACCTCACTGCAAGTCACTGATCAGAAGCCCCTAAACCATTGCAATAAGGACCCCAGGGTTAACTGAGTACCCTTATGGGAATATTTAACTTCAAGGCTAGGGAGACATACAATGTGAACAGAAAATACAACGTAAAAGCTCAGGTCAGAAACATTCAGGAAAGCATCACATACTTAAAGGGACTGTCTACTTGAAAATTGTTATTGTTTAAAAAGATTATTATTATTATTATTCTTTATTTATAAAGCGCCAACAGATTCTGCAGCGCTGCCCATGGGTACAAGGATAAAAGTACAATGGAGAAACAATACGATAAGACAAAATTTTACAGACAAAAACAGGGGGAATTGAGGGCCCTATTCCTGTGGGAACTTACAATCTAGATGGGTAGGATGGGAAACAGGAGGTGGGGACTGCAAAGGTGAGAATGATATTAGTGAGGCGATAGATGGGGGCAGTTGTTAGTTAAGTGAAGTTAGTTTGTTAATAAGTCGGGTGATAAGCTTCCCTGAACAGAAAGGTCTTTAGGGAACGTTTAAAGGAGGAGAGGTTAGGGGCAAGTTTGACAGCACGAGGAAGTGCGTTGCAGAGGGTTGTTGCCGCACGAGAGAAGTCCTGTAGTCTAGCATGAGAGGAGGTGATGGTAGAGGAAGCAAGAAGCAGGTCATTGTTGGATCTTAGAGGGCGTGCAGGAGTGTATTTGTTGATAAGTGAGGACAGGTAGGGTGGGGCAGCATTGGTGAGGGCTTTGTAGGTCAGGGTGAGAAAATTTAATTTAACTCTGTTGTGAATGGGGAGCCAGTGTAGGGACTCACAGAGAGGTGCAGCAGAAACAGAGCGTCGAGAGAGGTGGATTAGTCTGGCAGATGCATTTAGGATGGATTGGAGGGGAGAGAGGTGGGAGAGAGCGAGGCCAGTTAGTAAGTTGTTACAGTAGTCAAGTCGGGAAATTACCAGGGAGTGGATTAGCTGTTTAGTAGTTTCAGCACTTAGAAACGGACGAATTTTGGAGATATTGCGTAGGTGGTTGCGGCAGGATGAAGAGAGCAATTGGATGTGAAATGAAGGACAGATTTGAGTCAAGCGTGACTCCAAGGCAGCGGACTTGGGGTGATGGGAAGATAGTGGTGCCACCAACAGTGATGGAAAAATTAGAAACTGGAGTAGAGTTAGAGGGGATAATTAGAAGTAGTTCGGTCATGGACATGTTTATACTTAGGTGGTGAGAGACCATCCAGGAGGAAATGCCAGATAAGCAGTTGCTGATGTGAAAATTGACAGAAGGAGAGAGTGCATGGGTGGAAAGGTAGATCTGGGTATCGTCAGCATAGAGATGATAGCTGAAGCCATAGCTGTTGATAAGTTTACCCAGTGAAGAAGTGTAAATAGAGAAGAGTAGAGGACCCAGGACAGAGCCTTGAGGTACTCCAACAGACAGAGGCAAAAGAGAGGAGGAGTCACCAGCAGAAGAGACAGAGAAGGATCTGTTAGAGATAAGAGTGAATCCAGGAGAGGGCTGAGACCAGGGCTGGTGCTCTGTTCACCCTGCCAAAAGGCTTAGACTAATTGTGCAATGTATTGATTACAAGCATTCAAGGTTATTTCAGCCAAAAATTTTGTATACATATAAAACATAATCTAATTATGTTACATGAACGGGATATCTTTTTATAATATATAGACACACACACTAGTACACTAGTCCCAGACGAGTAAGAAATTGCTGCGGCCAAGTAAAAAAAATAAAAATAAATTACTTTTGGCTATTGTTAGCATTGAGAGAACTAGTACACTGTGCAGCCACAGCCTGAATTCGTCTAGGCATGGATTCAACAAGATGCTGAAAATGTTGTGTAGGTATTGTGTAGAAAAGTCATTTTCATGTTCCAGGAACCATCCCATAGTGATGCTGGCTTTGTACACCGGCACATTATCCTGCTGGAAGTAACTATCTGCCAGAGGATAAACTGTCAACATTAACGGATGCACTTGGGTTAGCAAAAATGTTTATGTACGTTGTGGTATTCAGACGTGAATCTAGGGGTATCAATGGACCCAATGTGTGCCAGGAAAACATTCCCCACACCATAACACCACCCCACCACCAGGCACAGTTTTCATCAGACATGATGGGCCCTTCAATTCAAGCTGTTTTTGCCAAATTCGGAGCCTGCCATCAACATCATGGACTAGGAACTTCAACTTGTCAGACCAAGCAACCTCTTCCCATTCTTCAATTGTCCAGTGCTGGTGTTTTGCCCACAGAAGGCATGCTCTTTTGTTCTTCTCTTTTTACAACGGCATCTGACATGGCCGCCGGCTGTTGTAGGCCACCGCAACAAAGTGCAACAAGTGGTGCATTGCAATATGGTTTTCTCTGCACCAAGGTTGAATTCTGATGTGATTAACAAAGTAAAAAAATACAAAATAACGAAATGGTAATAGCGTGCGCCTAAAACAATTCTAGTGCAAAAAATGGAATGAGACTATTAAATCCTCACTCTGCGTTTGAGAGTGTGAATGCGATTGAAGAGAAGAGTGTGTAGTAGGTAATATGTGTGGTGTAACAGTGGATTCAATTCTCATATTAGAAAAAAAGAAATAATGTGACCATTGTGTGTGATAACAGTGCTAGTGAAGTGATAGTAAATAATAAATGGTTGTTATACCAGTAAAGTACGTGTGCACAATCCAAAAGACTAAAAATGACCATAAAAATAAATACAATTATGATATAACAATTAATAAAAAAAAAAAGCTTATCATAATAAAAGTCCCGAATAAGGTGCTGGAAGATGGTGACTAGAAATGTCAATATCTCTGAAGAGAGGTTGAAGATCCTTGTCACAGTAGAAATATTGGAGAGGAAAGATTCACAATGTAGTAGGCAGCTGGTCTTTGAGATGTCTGATCAGAACACAGTATCTAAAAATAATAAAGAGAAAGACAACGCCTCATAGTGCAAGTAGGTTCCAAACAAAAGGGGTCACAATGAGACAATAACAGACGGTAGTATACTCACAAGAGTATTGGCACCCTTATTGAAAGAGGTGCGAATAGGCAGACTGACATTTAATTCAGCAGTCAGTACGCTGAAGCCGGATAGTATCCAGATTCCCAGACGGGCAGCTGTGGGCTCTCCTCCGTGGGTAGAGTCAGGATCCTCTGGTGTCGTGCTGTATAGGAAAACAGAGAGCGGCTGATCTCTGCATGTAACAAACACTAAAGGCAAGTGTGTTTGAAAGAGCAGTCCTCAAAGCGATCAAATAAGTAAAACTGTCTGCAAATGACAGGATAAACTTGGCAGGCAAAATTAAAAGCCGGGGCAAATGCTGCTATAGACTAATAGAGTAAAAACACTTTATTGTAAGAATTGTGAACTGTCTGCCTGCTTGCACAAGTCTAGCCATCCTCCTCTGACCTCTCTCATAAACTAGCTTTTTTCTTCTACAGGACTGTCCTGACTGGATGCTTTTTGTTCATTGCACCATTCTCAATACACCCTTGAAATTGTGTTATGTGAAAAAGTACTGCCGTTTCAGATACGCTTTATCCAGCATGCCTTGCACCTACTATCATGATACGTTCAAGTATCCTTCAGGTCTTAGCCCAATTATATTATTCTGGAATCCAAAAGTCTCAGTCTGAGATGAGGATATACACAGACAAAGAGACACTGAGACATCCGGAGACTGGGTAGAAATCAAATCAATAATCAAGCAGCATAGAATGGCGCAGCTACTATTTTTTGGGAAAGGAGGTGGTGTGCAAAAAAGGTATGGTGAATCCAGGTTAAAATGCCAGAAGGATAGTGAAAGTTAAAGGGGCAGAATAAAATATATGACATTATATATATATATATATATATATATATATATATATATATATATATATATATATATATATATATATATATATATATACACATATATATACATATACATACATACACACATACATACACACCAGAGATGTTCAGTCAGGGGAGGCAGATCATCAACTTTCATGAAAAGAACAAAGAAAATAAATGTTAAAGTAAAATAAAAATAATAATAAAATAAAAATAATAAAAAAAAAAAAAATGTTTTTACCTTAGCTTCAAATACAAGGAGAGGGGCAGCAACCAGCTCAGCCTCCCTTGACTGCACAACAACTTAATAAGGTGCTGTATGGAGCGCCCTCCCACTGTCAGATCAGGAGTCACATTTTATCAATAAGCCAATCAGGAAAAAGCCCCAAGTGAGGCAGTTCTCATATTTGCCTCTTGGGGGGGCATGAAAGTGTTAGTGTAAGAAAAGCGCTGACAATCTATGCTGTGGGCAGGAACTAATAGAAGAGGGAAATCTGGGCATCGGAAATAGAGTGCTATAACTGCCTTTCCACTTAAAATTGTGCACAGCAATATTTGTTTTGAGTACAATGTCTGCAGCAGCAGGAGAGGCAATTATTTTAGTGCCTCTCTCAACTCTGCGTGTCCTAAGTGAGAAGGGCTGCGTTCCACTTATAAAATTCCTCATGTAGAGGGCTGCTGGAGCGTGTAATGCAGGGTAGCAGCAGTGCTTGCTCTATTTTGGCTGCGTTTTTTTTTTTTTACAAACTTCTGCAAGCAGCCGTGGCTTTAAGAGGACATAGCTGTCAGCGTTTCACTTCCTCCCTCCACTAGGCAGATCGTTTGAGTTTTTTTGAGTGTTGTGATACTTATACATACATTATTTTTCAATTGTCCCAAATGAGATGTTGAACCTAGAAATTTTAACCTTAAAAGGGCCATAACAGTCAAAAAATGACATGATTTACATCTTTAGAGTATGTGATTTTAAGACTACACTACTATGGGAATTAAAGGATGTAATTTTGTGACTATTATGGCCCTGTAACAGCAAGGAGCACTGTGTCTGCTACTATATAACAAGCTATATGCCATTTAATAGTTACAGCATGGAGCAGGTATCTGGTATTGGAGAGTTACAGGCAGGACAGAGGTCTAATATGGGTATATGCTTACTTTGACACACCATTTGATACAACTCGAATGGGTTCTTTAACCCCTTCACTACTAGGACTTTCAGAGAAGAACGTGCCCAAAATACTGGAGAATTTTTAGAATTTTTGCTATCACTTCATTTTTGCTATCACTTGTCTGTTTTTTTTATTTACCTGTCAAAACTATATATATATATATATATATATATATATATATATATATATATATATATATATATATACACCTCTGACGAAGAAGGCAGATGCAAGTTGTATACGCCTTCAAAATGCGTAAGGTTTCATTGCTTAGTATCACTTCAAACTGCCGACATTTGCCTGTGTTTGGATTTATACGCTGTATCTTTACCTCATATATTGAGGTCATTCTTGTGAGTAGGTTTTATCTACTGGTGTTCTGTATTTTAATCAATAAAAAGGTTAATGCACTATCAGTGTTTCCTTTTTTCTTTGCATTCTATGGCACCACATTGAAGTTCTACCCCACTCTATGGAAAGAGGATTTGAAAGTTTTTAACCGCAAACACTCCAAACCAATAAGGTGGTCCTGTATTCCATACAAGAGGCTTATGCAGACAGCGGATGTTGTGATAAGTGATTACGTCTCTACTTACCTCATACTGATTGAGGTCAATTCAAGTAAGTGCACACCCATGGGGGAATTGGAAGTCTGAAGAAGTTTTTTGGATCTATATGAACTGCTCAATTGTCCCTTTATTTGAGTTTTAAGACTTTTTAATTACTTGCAGTAACTTTTAACTATGACTTTTTCCTTTTAGGTTTTTGTACATATTTATTCATTTTTATATATGTGGTTTTATATTATTTATACTCCTACATATCATTTGCTGGATAGCGCTTTCCTTTCCATTCTATTTATATATATATATATATATATAAAAAGATGTGTATAGGGATGGCGCTGTATACAACCCAGATGTAGAACCGAGTGATATTCAAAGGTGCAGCCCTAGAAATCCTATCACAGGTGATGAGAATCCCTATATACTAATCACCAGATAGAAAGAATTATAGTAACCAAATGTTGGGGGAAAGGGGAAAACAATAACTACAAACATCAAAATGAGAGTTTCTAGTGGTGCAACAAATGAGGAAGAATTCAAATACCTTAGGAATGATACACCTACAACGGCGATATTCTACCATTTTCCCAAATTCCATAAAAATCTGGACAATCCCCCGGGAAGTCCTATAGTCTCTGGGATAGACGCCTTGACGTCAAGATTGTCTGAATACATAGACATCTTCTTACAACCCCTGGTGCCAACCATGAAGTCCTTTTTAAGAGACACTCCAGATACAATGGAAAAAATAATAAAATCAAATGGGAGGAAGGCTACATCTGGGTAACACTGGATGTGAGTGCCCTTTATACCAACATACATCATGATAAGGGCAAAAAGACATTAGATTATTGGCTAAAAAGAAAAACATCTTTATCAAAAAACCATCAGAGGTTTATTCTAAATTCAGCTAAGTTCATTTTGGAAAGGAATTTTTTCCTGTTTGAGGATAATTATTTCCTCCAAATAAATGGCACGGCAATGGGGACAAAATTTGCCCCCAGCTATGCTAATTGTACATGGGGGCATGGGAAAAGGAAACAATTTGGCACAATAATGTATTTCTTCCTAACATAGTTATCTGGGGAAGATATATCGATGACATATTTATCTGGAAGGGGACAGATGTTGACTTGAATAACTTTATCGAACAACTCAACACAAATTAATACAATCTTTCATTCACAGGCAAAAGAAGTACCACCGAGATAGATTTTCTGGACGTAATATTCTTTCAGGAGAACCAATTTATACAAACCAAATTGTATAAGAAAGACACAGATAGCAATGGCTATCTTCATGCCCAGTGTTAGGAATTGTTAGCATGACTAGCGCCATCTTGTTCTTTGCCGCCATTTTGTCTTAAGCATCCATCTTGTCTAATGAATCTTTTATTATAGTGGTTTATTATGTAGTGAGAAATATGCTGATGTTAGGGAGACTTGCATAGCTAGAATAGCCCAGAGAATGACCCTGACGATGTGCTTGGATGCATTGTTATCTCTACAAGATGTCAAACAGCTTTGATTTGTGCTGGGCTATGAGGCCCAGAGTTACTGTTATCTGAAGTTAGGTATTTCTGTAGAAATGACTCCCTAATACTCCTTTTCTTCCAATTATATTTTAAATGAGTTTCTTTGTTCTTGCAGAAATACTATGTGAGATGATGTAATTATGAATACGTCACTTGTTACCCTGATATGCTGTAACTCTTGGCTATAAGAAGTGCCTTTCAACTTGCAATAAAATAGAATAGCTTTTGGAATCATAGCTGCGTGGTCTGAAATCTATTCTTGTGGATATCCTGAACAAGTAATGTATTCATTTCCAGCTGATATGGTGTATTCCAGGCCAAGTCCTGACTGACATGCCCCCCCCACTCTGAAAACAACATCTAACACCCAGAGTGGTCACAAATGAAAATGGACTGACAACATCCCAATGGGACAGTATCAAAGATTTAAGAGGAATTGTTCCAAAAAGGAAGATTTTGACCAGGAAGCTAGGAACCTCACTGAAAGATTTATAGCAAGGGGATATAATAAATATAAATTAAAAAACAAACACTCTAGATAGAGTGGAGAAAATGGATAGAACCAACCTTCTAAATACAGGTAAAACCAAACAGATACAGAGTTCAGGTTTGAAAAATAATAAGGTTAACTACTTATAATGAAGGCTCTGTGGAAATCAGAAATATAATAAAAAAGCATTGGAATATCCTGAAAAAGGACGATGTGCTTAAGGAGATAACGGAAACAGTACCCAGAGTGATTTGCAGGAAAAATTGAAATCTTAAAACTATATTGGCACCCAGCCAATTAAAAGGAGATTCCGATGCAAAGAAGAATTGGCTAAGTAAATCTACAATGGGATATTATAAATGCAATAGACGCAATTGTCTAGCATGTGAGCACCACTATATGAAAAGCAAGCCTACTAAGAAAATAGTGTCCACAGCCACTAAAAAAGGCTATGATATTAACACTCTTTGCAATTGCAAAACCGAAAATGTTGTCTATTTATTGGAATGTGGGTGTGGCCTACAGTATGTGGGTCGCACCACAAGACCTTTTAAAAAAAGACTATCCGAACATCTGAATAATATAGAGGTAGGAGACATGTCCCATAACCTTTCGGCACACTATCTAAAAAAACACAACAAAGATTCAAGCTGCCTAAGGGGGACAGTGATTGAATTTATTCCTGAAAGAAGAAGAGGTGGAAATAGGGAGCTAGAACTCCGCAGGAAAGAGACTTATTGGATATATACCCTTAAAACACTAGTACCACAAGGACTAAACAAAGACATCGATTTGGCAGCTTTCTTAGTCTAGATCATTCCTCTCTGACATCTGTTCATGTGTTCTCCAAAATCCATAGCACTGTCAAGGGGTACCCAAATTCTTAGAATTGTAAATCATTTATCTATTTTAATTTTAAGTATATTAACTGTATCCAAATAGCCTAATACTAATTGTGGAGCAGTCCCTTTATAAGAAAATTTAATGGTACAATATGAAATAAACCGCAGTTAATTTGAATGCAAGATGCATAGAGACTTCATCTATTATTATTTCTTCTATATGTTTTAAAATGAATTTTAATGAAATTTTAATACCAAAATATGTTTTATTAACGTGATATATGGTATCTTTTTTAAATCCTCCTACATCTAGATTAACTTCGAAATTTTGTATTAACATTACATTTTAACTAGATATTTCAGTAGATATGTTTTGAATGGGGAATTCTAGATAGTACCCCATAGGGCTGTTGAGTGATAGTATGAGTATGCACTTTACATTCTTATGGGAAAATATTTTTGATCACTTTTCAGGTAATTTTTCAGAGAATTATTCCTGTCCCCTTCTTTTATTTGTCTTATCGTATAGGAAGCCGGATCTAAGACTATTAGAATAATACATTTGGGAACTATTTGAATAAAATTTACGGAATGTAGTCCACATTGAAATTTAATCACAAAGATGACCATATTATCTTATTCCAACTAATACTAATACCACTCACATAATTCTTTTAACCATAATTCTAGAGCCTAGTGTATTATTTTGAAATTAGGTTCATGTTAGGAAGCAATTCTGAGCAATATATATATATATATATATATATATATATATATATATATATATATATATATATATATAATCTTCTAGTAATGTTTTTAAAAATATTTTTATATCACTAAATTTCTTATTAGCGTATTTTATTTTAAAATCAAATGTTATAGCTGCTACACGGGATCTAGCTTTCATCAATTCTGTATCCCGGCGCAAACAGTTTACCTATGAATGCAGACTATTAACGTTTATTATTATTCCCCCACGATACTTGCTATCATGCCATATTTTAGGTTAAACCGAATAGAAGCAGATCGCCATGGTATCAGGCACTCGCACACTGTGACACTACACTCTTAGTATATCTAAGTCCAATGAGTTTAGTATTTATCTTGCATCAAAAGTTACGCTTAAGACGAAATAAGCGATGCTTTTAGGATCACATGTGTACAAACAATAGGGGGATTATAAGCGCCTTGGATGTCACAAATACTATAATTGTTATTATTTTCATAGGATGTTTCAATTATTAACATTTATTTATTTTTATTACTATGTAAAATATCGTCATTTGCATTTAGAAGGGTTATACATTTTTTAGCCAATGATTTGAATGAAGCACCACGTGATATCAGAACACGTGGTGCCTACGCAATAGCCCAAACCAGAAACCAATGAATGACGATCAAAAGGGGGCGTGCCGCCCCGGGAAGACTTTTTAAACTAACTTAGAATGGCAAACGGTTATAGCCTCTGAGGAAGAAGTGTTTAAACCAGTGATCCCCTTCGAAACGCGTCAGGATACCTTTTACACGTTTGCACACAGTGCTCTCTTCAGTACTCCATATTTCTGATAAGGCATTACATGTTTTTAATTACCTCATATGATATTGAGGTCTTTTATTGTAAGCACAAATTCGGTATTATAATAAATGGTGTAACTATTTGATACAGGGTTGCACTATTATTTTCCTCTTTGTGTTCTTATGCCTTATATGCCTGGAGACGGTTCTGGGAAGAGAAGCAGTGGGTTTTAAAGATATCGAGAGACGACTTTCATCTGTGATCCCAAGGGATCCCCCTTGCACTGCGCGGCATTTACCTCATAGGATTGAGGTGAAGGAGTGTAAGTAGACTCCCAAAGGGAGCTGTAACATCCAGCTGTTATCGTATTGGCTTTACAGTCTATAGATGAAAACATTTATACATTTTTTTCTGCTAAGAAGATTCTTTAATAAGTGACTTTGAACTTATTGGCATTTTAAATATGATGTCCACCACCTATTAGTGGCTTCTATCAAATGTACAACTAAGCACTTTTTTATTAAGATCTTATGAGACCCCTATCTGATTTATGATACGCTCTTAGTATCTTATGTATTCACATTACTGTATGTGATATTTGAGAATATGCCTGTCATTTAATGTTTATAGGCAGCTCTGAGAGCCACCATTACATTGTATCGCTATAATTAAGTTACCACAATAGATTGACTTTTTTACATAGTCGCTCTCATTTTCCAATTTTATATATATCTACGTTAGAATTAGAAGTGTAAATATTTCTATTTGTTATCGTATTTATATACACTAACATCTTTTTAATTGATTGAACTAATTGTTGCGCCACTAGAAACTCTCCTTTGATGTTTGTAGTTATTGTTTTCCCCTTTCCCCCAACATTTGGTTAATATATATATATATATATATATATATATATAGGAACAGACGTTTGCACTCACAGGTCTTTTTTCAAACTTTTAATGTGGAACGTTTTCGGGGTATTATAACCCCATCATCAGCATACAACAGTGACAATAATCAAACATTTTATAGTGTTTTACAAACAAAGTGTACCAATCACAAACCTCACATCTCCCCCAGATTTCGCGGCAAGATTATCGGCAGTGGAACGCATAATGCGTTCCACCGTCTTGGCTAATACCCGACGTTTGAAACGTCACTTCCGGTTTAGTGCAAATTACGAATTTTATGCATTTAAACAACAAATCTCAAAAAAACTTGATTAGCTTCCAGGTTATATACACCCTGTGTTGGTGTGGAGTGATGAGTGCTTAAAACAATCAACATTATTAATACACTCGATTTCTCGTGTCAAACTGTGTGGTGTATGTGTACATTGTTATGACAACCGTTGCCATGGAGACAACAATAGACAGCTGCTCAAATGCATACATACATTTAAAGTGAATAACACAGACTGTATATATTTAAAAGTTTAAGACGGGATATGATAAATACCTAATCCCTAAGGTGGAACATATCGAAGGAAATTAAAATCAAAATCAAATTGGATTACATTATTGTACCATTAATAGCCCATCCCCAATATTTATAATGTGTTAATGGATAACTCTAAACTTCGTTGTAGAATTACAAGTGATGAATATGAGCTGGGATAAGGCTGAACCAACTACAAACACTGAGATAAATGGGAGGGCTGATGTGACTGATCTAAACCTATGTATGCAGTTCACACCTCTGTCTACCTTGAGACCAAATGTGATATCGCCGTCCATCCATTATATCAATATTGTATCTAAGGATAAATACTTTGTAAGATGGATGATACATATATACAGTATCAATGGATAAATGTATTCATAGACTTGACGGCAGATAGGCTACCTAAGAAACTGGGCAGGTTATCTCAGTCAATAAATATATTAGTTAGATCGAGGATAGACATGTTACCTATCCAATATATCTAATAGGTGTTAGGTAGCTACCATCCAGATATAAATTGTGGGGTTCATTTGAGGATATATGTCTAACCCACATCAGGATCGCATATCTATGATAGATAGTGTTAATCGCACTTAATACTTGCTATCGATTGATAAATATTTTTCAAACATAACGAAGAATTGTGAATTTAAGATAAAGACTACATGCAACAATTATTGTCATATATTTCACACAAAGTTCCATATTGCCTAGACTATTAAGATTTAGGTGCAGATGTGAGTAATTAACACAGGTAGGCCAGGCTTCCACATTATGTATTGGAGTCAAAAATGATCCCAACCCACAGTGCTGAGAGAACAATGCGGGGAACCCCCTACAAAAAGAGGGGACACCGAGAAGTGCAACTCAGAGCCACCATGCCACCCCGGTTGTACCCCAAGTCGGTAGCACACTACAATAGATTTTTAAAGTCTGGCATAGTATTCAGGCCACCAGGTATGATAGTCCCTAGGCGGAACATCCACTGTGCTTCACATTTCAGAAGCTGTTTGTTGCGGTCTCCACCTCGTTCCAGCGGAGGTATATGATCTATCAATATATAACGTATCGAGGAGACCGAATGTCCCTCATTCGCGCAATGTCGCGCCACAGGCTGCTCAGAAGTTCCTTCCTTGATGGCCGTCCTTATGGCATGTCGATGATTAGCCATCCTTTCACGTAATGATCCTGACGTCTTGCCAACATAGAACCTCGAGCATGGGCAAAACAGAAGATACACTACGTGCGTCGTAGTGCATGCTATGGAGTGTCTAATCTTGAAAGACCGGTTAGTATGTGGATGGTGGAAAACCTTTGTGCCAATAAGGCCACTGCATGTAGTGCAACCTAAACATCGGTATGATCCCCTGATGTTTCTTTTAGTGCCGGTGTCGTAACTTGCTTTAGGATCTGTTCTCATTAACAGATCTTTGAGGTTAGTGCCTCTCTTGAAGCCCACCATGGGACTTAAGTTATGGGTAAACGTAAGCTTTGGGTCTGAAGACATAATGGGCCAGTGTTGGCGTAGAATCCTGCCAGTGCCCTTCGTTGCAGGAGTAAATGTGGTGGACATAATCAATTTGTCTGCAGTATCCCGTTTAGGTTTTGGTTGTATCAGTTCCGCTTGTGTCAAGGTGGATACAGCTTCCACGGATTCTTGAATCACAGATGCCTTGTACCCTCTCGAGCAGAACCTCTCACCCACTCCAATCAGTTGGGAGACCCCTGTTGCAGTATTTGAATTATTTCTCATAGTTCTTATACATTGTGACTTGACAATACCCTTCAACAGTGCAGGGGGATGACAGCTGTCTGCCCTAAGTAACGAATTCCGATCAGTGGGCTTATGATACAGCGTGGTCCCCAGTTTATCTGTGTCTTTAAAGACTGTCAAATCCAAAAAATTGATGGATTGTTCATCCACCGTCATTTTATAATTATAATACCCCGAAAACGTTCCACATTAAAAGTTTGAAAAAAGACCTGTGAGTGCAAACGTCTGTTCCTGTATTTTGCCATATCTTTGCACCCAGGCTGTCGGCATTTGGTGGGTTAAGCTGGAAGATGTATATTATTTTCGTATGACCAGACGACAACCCCCGCTTTTGACCTGTTGATCCTGCATCTCTAACCTCTTTTGTGATTACCATTGTTTGTGCCATTACTCTTCTCCATAAAAACTTCTAAACAGTTTAACTTACAGCTAAGTGAACTGGGACTTTACCATCTCCTAACTACATTTTGGGATTATAACTGTTAGTGCCTCTTCTTGTCTTTTGATTCTCAGCTACCTGCGTTGGGACTTTACCATTGTCTCTATCATTGCTTTTCAGTTACATTCCTCCACAGTAACGCGATGTCACAACTGGTGCAGGATGGGAGTTCCCCTCCCGAATTGGATATCCAAGTGGAAGACATGACTACTCAGGCCATGGCTGCACAGACAGGTACCACTTCATACACTACAGATGATGCAAACCGGATCCTATTTGCACCCATCTCTAAATCAGTGGTTGAGACTCCTGTTAACTTGTATTACAGTTTGCTGAAATTAAAGAAAAGGGAAGTAGATCTAGCCCTACATGGGAGATATTTATCCGATTACTACAGGATAGGCCATATACCTAGGGGTTTTAGGGTGCACAATATACCCACAATTGGAAGAGATAACCCTGAATTCAGAAAAAAATGGTGTTTCATATTGAACAAATGCTCCCTTGACCTTATATTGCTAGTCATAGAGGAGGTTACCATTATTCTAGGTAAGGTAAGGGTAGAGATACAAACATTTGAATCAGTACACAATACCACTCTCATTAATGACCCTCAGGAGAATTGGTTACCCAAGTTAAAAACTCAAATAGACAAATATCAGAGTGATTTAATCATTTTCAAAAATAGAAAATTAGAGACAGTGAATAATGATTATACACAGGGCAAAGTCTATAAGTGGCTCACTACCACTACTAGCCAACAACCTAGGAGGAGACAAAGAAATAGGAGAGTACACTTTGATACTATAGATACCAGTGGGGGGGATTCCACTGATACGGATAGGAATTAATCAGGAACACCTTTCACCCCTCCCAGTACATTTAGACAACGCAACCAATACCCTCAATATGAGCCAAGATCACAATCTACACCGACACATTTTTTAGGGGTGACTACACGATCACGGGGAGGGGGAGACACAACAGACCCCACATTAGGAGGGCGGGGCATCAGACACAGGCCCCCAAGACGTCCACGCCAGAGGACATAATTATCAACCTCAGTACACACACACACTCACGATGAGTGAGCGGGAAGTACTTAATAAAGGCCTCTCTTTTGTCCCAAGTGCACCCGTCTCTGATTTTGATTTGAAATTTGATCTATATAAACTAAATAGATCCCTTAAAATTAGGGAATTTTTCCAGAATAAAGAAACTACTTGTACTAAAACCCAGGTTGAACTCAAATGCAAGTTACCGACCACTTTTGAGCCTGTTAATTGTAGCTCTAGTACTAAAACTTTTCTAAGAATGGTCTCTCAAGACCTTGATACTGAGCAAACAGAAACACTGTGGAAACACAATTTATCTAGGGACGAACAGAGGGCTATTCAAACCCTTCAAGCTGACTCCTCCATTGTAATTAGGCCCGCCGATAAGGGCGGGGCCATAGTTTTACTTAACTATACTGATTATAGAACTGACATTTTGGACCAGCTGTCTGATGTAAATACATATAAATCATTAACCAATGACCCCACTAACATGTACAAAACACAATTAGATACCCTTTTAATATTGGGATTTGAACAGGGCTTTCTATCAGAACATATTTTGGAATTTTGTACCACCAAATTTCCCAGAGTACCTATTCTGTACTCTATCCCCAAAATCCACAAAACCTTGGACCATCCACCGGGCCGCCCGATAGTCTCGGCACGTGAGTCATTAACTCAGCCTGTAGCCCAGTTTGTGGATGTGTTACTGCAACCAGTGGTTAAGGGGATACGTTCCTATATCATGGACACCAATGATTTCATTAGGAAGATACGGTCTGTTGACATCCAGCATGACGATTTACTCGTGAGTCTGGATGTCAACAGTCTGTATACTATTATACCTCATCATGAGGGATTAAAGGCTGTACAAGAACACCTTATTGACAACCCTAGTTATGATGGTCCCCCGATAGAATATCTATCTTCTCTGATTGAATATTGTTTATTTAAAAACTATTTCAGATTTGAAAAGAAATTCTATCTGCAGGTGGCCGGTACCGCCATGGGTTCCTCCATGGCCCCTGCCTATGCCAACATATATATGTCACAATTTGAGAACATGTACTTATGGTCTCATACTGACTCATCTATTGTCTGTTATTACAGATATATAGATGATATCTTTTTGGTATGGCGAGGGGGCATGGAGGGACTCCAGGCTTGGTACAATCGTTACAATAACTGTACAGACAATGTAAAATTTAAAATGACGGTGGATGAACAATCCATCAATTTTTTGGATTTGACAGTCTTTAAAGACACAGATAAACTGGGGACCACGCTGTATCATAAGCCCACTGATCGGAATTCGTTACTTAGGGCAGACAGCTGTCATCCCCCTGCACTGTTGAAGGGTATTGTCAAGTCACAATGTATAAGAACTATGAGAAATAATTCAAATACTGCAACAGGGGTCTCCCAACTGATTGGAGTGGGTGAGAGGTTCTGCTCGAGAGGGTACAAGGCATCTGTGATTCAAGAATCCGTGGAAGCTGTATCCACCTTGACACAAGCGGAACTGATACAACCAAAACCTAAACGGGATACTGCAGACAAATTGATTATGTCCACCACATTTACTCCTGCAACGAAGGGCACTGGCAGGATTCTACGCCAACACTGGCCCATTATGTTTTCAGACCCAAAGCTTACGTTTACCCATAACTTAAGTCCCATGGTGGGCTTCAAGAGAGGCACTAACCTCAAAGATCTGTTAATGAGAACAGATCCTAAAGCAAGTTACGACACCGGCACTAAAAGAAACATCAGGGGATCATACCGATGTTTAGGTTGCACTACATGCAGTGGCCTTATTGGCACAAAGGTTTTCCACCATCCACATACTAACCGGTCTTTCAAGATTAGACACTCCATAACATGATCAAACAGAAAGAAGTACACTGCGATCCTCCAAAGTAAGCATACATAATTTTAATATCCATATGTTGATTAAAACATCTTAGTAGGCAACAGAGAAGTTAAAATCAAAGAGATAGGCAGAACATTTTCAGGAACTGGTCTGTCCTACATGTTTCGGTTAATCCCTTAATCATGAACATGACCTGTTGCCCCTCCTTCCTGCCTCTTAAACCTGATGGTAATTTCCAATTGGTTCCTCAGTCTATTAAGATTAATCCCTAGTTGGTCAGCTACTTGTTACTTTTATGTTTGCTCTACCCCATTAGTTTGTTTAAATAAAGGATTTTATTTGAAATACCTTTATATATAAGTAGTGCTCATATTACCTCATATGCATATTTTCTCCGCTAGTTCTGTATGTATAATTGAAAAAACATAAGGGCTAATGACATTTAGCCCATTGATGAGTATTTATTTGTCCAACATCAACTAATATATAAATAAAACTCAATTATCCTCTTTAACTAGCAAAATATACATGTTTGACATCTAATATCCTGAGATTCATATTTCAGCACCATATATATGTGTATATTTTTTATGAGTAGGCAATCACTGCTGTACTGATCAAATAGGGGACCCTATAATTTCAATAGAGAAAAAGGGAAAACTACTATCTCTTCCAGAAATTTATCACATCCCCCTCTATATTGAAGCCCTGTGGCCTTCTTGTCTTCATTTTAAAGATCCAAAAGGCTTCACGCAGCATCAGGCGTGCTGCTCTATCTCCCCCTCTAGGGGGTGTTCGTACACATTCTATAACCTGCCATGAGAGCGACGTAACATCGCCCCCATGCACAGAGATAAAGTGTTGTGAGAGGCCTGAGCTGTCTTTATCATGAGAGATATCATTTAGATGCTCTCTGATCCTGGAGCGCACCTCCCTTGTGGTACACCCTATATACTGTCCGTTACACTGGGAGCAATCTACCATGTATACTACAAAAGGGGTTCTACAATTTGTACAATTTGACAGATTAAAAACCCGATTGGTTGTTGCTGACTGAAAGGTGGACGTCACTCTGCTGTACTGACAGGCTATACATTTAGAGAAGTGGCATTTAAAGTGCCCTTTCACATTTAGCCAACTGCTGCTGGCCCTCTCTTTATCCCTTAGTACGCTTGGTGCCACCAAATTGCCAATCGTGCATGCTCTCTTAGAGACAAAATTGCACCCTTTGGACACATAGTCCCTCAAGCTGTCCTCAGCTGTAAGTATAGGTAGATGTTTGCTGACAATATTGGTAATATCTTTAAACTGCGGGCTATAGGTAGTAACCAGAGTAGGTCTTGTTAGATCATAACCATTCCTTTGCCTGGTGTTCCCCCTCAATATCTCACTTCTACTCATCCTAGTTACCTCCAAGTGGGCTCTATTGATGACTTTGCGTGAGTAACCTCTCTCAGAGAGGAGACAGCTTAGTGTCTCACTCTCCTTTGCAAAATCTTCTTCCAGGGAGCAGTTCCGCTTTAGTCTCATGAACTGCCCCTTGGCCACCCCAAACCCCGTGTGACGGGGATGATTACTCCTGGCATGAAGCAAGGAGTTGGAGGTAATAGGCTTACGATATAGGGATGTAGAGACCTTGCCATTTAGAGGATCCCCCCTAAGTTCCACATCCAGGTATGGTATTGTACTTGTCCCTGTTTGGGCAGTGAATTCCAAACCTATCCTGTTAGAATTGAGGTAAATCAAAAAGTCTTGCATCTCAGCAATCTCCCCCACCCAGATAAAAAGGAGATCATCAATAAAACGTTTATAGGATCTAATCCTATCTCTGAATGGGTTATCTCCAAAGACGTGGGACAGTTCCCACCAACCCATGAATAGGTTGGCATATGATGGGGCAAATTTAGCTCCCATCGCTGTCCCACGTCTTTGGAGGTAAAAAGTATGCTCAAACTTAAAATAATTATGTGTCAGGAGGAAAGTAAGGGCCTCAACAATAAATTCAATTAAATCCTCATGGTAATTGCTAAAATTTCGTAGCATATACCTCACGGCTTCAATGCCGAATTCATGGGGAATGGCCGAGTAGAGGCCAACCACATCAACTGTTAGCCATGTACAATTTTCCTACCATATGACACTATCCATTGCTTTTATGAGATGCGTGGTATCTTTCAGATAAGATGGCAAAAAGTGAATGACTGGTTGCAAAAGGGACTCAATCCAACCCGAAAGTTTTTCAAAAAGCGACCCTATGCCTGAGACAATTGGTCTACCCTTCACCTCCTCCAAGGTCTTATGGACCTTGGGGAGGTGATGAAAAATAGGGATGACAGGTTTAAGAACCATCAAATAATCAAATGTCTCTTGGTCAATATGCCCCCTCATCAGACCATCATCCAAAAGATGTCTCAATTCAATCCCAAATCTTTCCGTTGGGTTATAGCTAAGTTCTTTATAAACCAGGGTGTCTGTCAACTGCCTCAAGGCCTCTCCAACATATTTATCTCTCCCCATCACCACTATGCAGCCCCCCTTGTCCGCTTGTTTGATGACTATGTCTTCATTCTTCCCTAGCTGTTCTAATGCCAATCTTTGGGTTGGGCTCAGGTTATGTGTTATCTTATTACTCTGTTCTGAGAGTTTAACCAGATCCTCCTCAACCCTACGATGAAAGGCTTCAATAAAGGGTCCTCTGGTTCTAGTGGGGTAAAAGATAGATTGGGGCCTAAACCCTGTGTGTTTCCTCTTAACAGGGAAATCTGAGTGGGAATTTAGAGTCCCTAGCTCATGTAAGGTCAAATAATCAATCCCTTCTTTGAAATCTATAATGTCAGTGATATTGGGGAGAACCTCATTAGTTTCCTGTGAATCAATATTAGTTTGATTTTCCAACCCTTCCTCTTGGTTACTAGATCCCCAAAAGAACTTTTTCAGGGTCAAGTCCCTAACCAGTCTATTTATGTCAACAATAGTTTCAAATAAATCAAATTTATTGGTTGGAATGAAGCCCAAGCCCAGACTGAGCACTTCAATCTGTGGGTCTGTTAATACAGTTTCGGATAAATTAATGACAGTCATATTTTGTATTTGTTGCGTGCATTTCTTTTTGGTTGTGCCCTGGCCCTTCCCTTTCCTCCTTGGTCTATGTCTCCGCCTCCTTCTACTCCTTTCGGGTCTAACCGAAAAACCTGTTCCTGGCTATTCTGCATGGTCTGGGGTATGAATGTTGATGGTCTAACATCCCCCTCATTATCACTGAGGAACTCCTGTTGTCTCTCATTCACACTTTTGTTATTCTTTTTAATGCTATGTACCCTACCATCATTTCCAGCCTTTTTCTGACCTGAACCATGTGCTGTCTCTGTCCTCTTTAGGACACTCTTAGGTACTAATGCCTGCACTTCATCACCTGAATTCCCACTAGAATCACCTGCACCATACTCATCTGACCTGTATTCATTATCCTCATCTGTGCTGTCTTAACATGCACTACGACGCACGTAGTGTATCTTCTGTTTTGCCCATGCTCGAGGTTCTATGTTGGCAAGACGTCAGGATCATTACGTGAAAGGATGGCTAATCATCGACATGCCATAAGGACGGCCATCAAGGAAGGAACTTCTGAGCAGCCTGTGGCGCGACATTGCGCGAATGAGGGACATTCGGTCTCCTCGATACGTTATATATTGATAGATCATATACCTCCGCTGGAACGAGGTGGAGACCGCAACAAACAGCTTCTGAAATGTGAAGCACAGTGGATGTTCCGCCTAGGGACTATCATACCTGGTGGCCTGAATACTAAGCCAGACTTTAAAAATCTATTGTAGTGTGCTACCGACTTGGGGTGCAACCGGGGTGGCATGGTGGCTCTGAGTTGCACTTCGCGGTGTCCCCTCTTTTTGTAGGGGGTTCCCCGCATTGTTCTCTCAGCACTGTGGGTTGGGATCATTTTTTATTCCAATAGATAATGTGGAAGCCTGGCCTACCTGTGTTAATTACTCACATCTGCACCTAAATCTTAATAGTCTAGGCAATATGGAACTTTGTGTGAAATATATGACAATAATTGTTGCATGTAGTCTTTATCTTAAATTCACAATTCTTCGTTATGTTTGAAAAATATTTATCAATCGATAGCAAGTATTAAGTGCGATTAACACTATCTATCATAGATATGCGATCCTGATGTGGGTTAGACATATATCCTCAAATGAACCCCACAATTTATATCTGGATGGTAGCTACCTAACACCTATTAGATATATTGGATAGGTAACATGTCTATCCTCGATCTAACTAATATATTTATTGACTGACATAACCTGTCCAGTTTCTTAGGTAGCCTATCTGCCGTCAAGTCTATGAATACATTTATCCATTGATACTGTATATATGTATCATCCATCTTACAAAGTATTTATCCTTAGATACAATATTGATATAATGGATGGACGGCGATATCACATTTGGTCTCAAGGTAGACAGAGGTGTGAACTGCATACATAGGTTTAGATCAGTCAAATCAGCCCTCCCATTTATCTCAGTGTTTGTAGTTGGTTCAGCCTTATCCCAGCTCATATTCATCACTTGTAATTCTACAACGAAGTTTAGAGTTATCCATTAACACATTATAAATATTGGGGATGGGCTATTAATGGTACAACAATGTAATCCAATTTGATTTTGATTTTAATTTCCTTCGATATGTTCCACCTTAGGGATTAGGTATTTATCATATCCCGTCTTAAACTTTTAAATATATACAGTCTGTGTTATTCACTTTAAATGTATGTATGCATTTGAGCAGCTGTCTATTGTTGTCTCCATGGCAACGGTTGTCATAACAATGTACACATACACCACACAGTTTGACACGAGAAATCGAGTGTATTAATAATGTTGATTGTTTTAAGCACTCATCACTCCACACCAACACAGGGTGTATATAACCTGGAAGCTAATCAAGTTTTTTTCAGTTTTTTTGAGATTTGTTGTTTAAATGCATAAAATTCGTAATTTGCACTAAACCGGAAGTGACGTTTCAAACTTCCGGTATTAGCCAAGACGGTGGAACGCATTATGCGTTCCACTGCCGATAATCTTGCCGCGAAAGCTGGGGGAGATGTGAGGTTTGTGATTGGTACACTTTGTTTGTAAAACACTATAAAATGTTTGATTATTGTCACTGCTGTATGCTGATGATGGGGTTATAATACCCCGAAAACGTTCCACATTAAAAGTTTGAAAAAAGACCTGTGAGTGCAAACGTCTGTTCCTGTATTTTTCCATATCTTTGCACCCAGGCTGTCGGCATTTGGTGGGTTAAGCTGGAAGATGTATATTATATATATATATATATATATATATATATATATATATATATATATATATATATATATATATATATATTTATATTATTTTTTTTATTATTATTATTATTTTTTGAGTTTTAAAGTAGACAACCCAGGGTATTTATCTAGGAATGCAAGCCTTTGCCATTGTTTTTTTGGTAATTAGAAGGAGGCTATTATTCCCGGCAACGAAGGGGCTAATTAGGTTGCTCGTAAGGTTAATTTTAGCTTTAGTGTAGGGATTTACCCTCCCACCTGACACCTATCTGATCCCTCCCAAACAACTCTCTTCCCTCCCTCACCCCCACTGGTCACCCCCATCTTAGGTACTGGCTAGGGCCGCCATCAGGGGGTGAAAGTGGTGACTCCTGTCAGGGGCTCACTGGGCCAGGGGGCCCCATGAGGCAAGGACAACTGTTATTAAAAAAATGGCAGCCACCAGAGGGCGCTACAGCAGAGTGCCATTGAGCGCGGAAAATGTCATTACAAGAAGTAAAGCATTAGCATTTGAGAGGATTTCTGAGTGTGCACTAAACTACTATGCACAGTGTGAGACAGACTTGGCAATTCAGTTTGTACAGTGTGTGCATGAGTCAGACTGCAGATCACTTTCATTTGCAGAGGAGGTAGGACTTACTTAGTAAATGTATTTTTATTTCTTTGTGCAATTTCAGATTGTAACGTCAGTGTGGTAGTTGTATGGTGGGGCCAGGGATCCATAAAAACACTTTTTTTTAGCAATATGCAGCAGTGTATTTATGATTATTTGACCATGCTGTAGAAATTCTATATTTAAAACCATGCAGAAATGTTTTCTCCTCAATACACAAATGGTAGGTGCCCTTTATTCAAGCAAACAAAAACGTACTGGAGTCGCAGTGTTGAAGTCAAACTTTCAGCTTTATTTATCCATAAAAACAGTTGAACAAGACTACTGCCCTTCAGATAACAACAAGCTTACGCGTTTCGGCTGTATGCCGTAGTCATAGCTCGCAGATAATCCTTATTACTGATGAGCTTTAAAAGGGGTGTAAAACATTTCATTGGCTGTAACAAATTTAACTCATTCCTTACCATGTAACTTGTTCAAATGCATATAAATCCTATTAATATACATATAACCTGTACTGCATATGTTCCTTACTATATAGAAAGAACAATATCAAGGTGTATAACCATTCTTGGAAAGTCAGTGAGTGATACTAATTGTTACATAAATAACTAAAGAATAGTTATTAGCAGCTTGTGCTGCTTTATGCTGAATGCCCAAAATAGGCTGCAGATACCTCTCACTTACAGATTTAACCCTGCTGTCCTGTATAACAAATATTGTAACTCCCTTACAAAAATGCGATTTCTAATTAATTACGTCTACAATCAACTCAGATAATATCATACTATTATAACATTGAATCCCTTAAATCCTATTTAAATTAGAATAAACTATAGAGGCTAAATTGGCCTCAAGTACTCTATACCTTATACCCATAAAGAATCAGGGGGAATGTGAGGGGTAATACAATGCTTATAAAGTAGATCAAAACATGTTTATTTCTTTGAGTTACTAACATTAATAAATCACTGGTGTATGTAATCTAAAATTAAACCAGTAACTGGGAAATTACTTTACTATGTCCAATGGTTAATTAGGTCATAGGAAGAATTTAATCCTGTGGGGTACCTTGTCCCCAATTTGAATATCCAGAACACCTCTTTTTTGGCAAGTGTGGACTCCCTGTCCCCCCTTCTTTGCCTTGCATCCACTGTTTCTATGATGGTCCATTTGAAGTTTACACTTTCTTTGTTATGGACCAACTTGAAATGCTGGACGAGAGGGGTGGTCAGAGTGCCCGCCTTAATGTCCAAAAGGTGCTCTCTGATGCGCACCCGTGTCTCTCTTGTTGTCATACCTACATAGTGTAGATTACATTCCACACAGCTTGCTAGGTATATTGAAAAAAATGCTCCTACAATTCATGCATTTTTTATGATTGTAAATTTCATTAGTAACACTACTTCTGAATCCCTCTCCTACCAAAAGATGCTCACATGCCTTGCATGTGATGTTGCTACACCTATATACTCCCTTAAACCTAAGCCAGGAGCTAGGTTGTTCCCTCCGAGTGTTTTTTAATTGGGTGGGGGCCAGTAGGTTGCCCATGGTGACTCCCTTTCTGAACGAATACTTGCAACCATGTTCTACCACACCAGCCAACGCATTGTCTGCTGCCAGCATTTTAAAGTGTTTACTTATTATCTGGCATATTTTATTGTATTGGATACTATAATCTGTTACAAAATACATATTTCCACTTTGTGTAGACTTTATTTCAGCTTTTTCTAGCAATTTAATTCTGTTAGAGGAAGTGACTTCCTTCCTTACTCTCTGTATCTCATACGGCTTATATCCTCTCACCTTCAGGCGTTCTGACAATTGATCTGCGTGTTTTTCAAACTGTTCAGGATTACTGCAATTGCGCTTAAGTCTGGTGAATTGGCCCTTTGCGACCGATCTAAACACCTGTTTCGGATGACTGCTCCTGGCGTGGAGTAGTGTGTTGCCTGTTATTGGCTTTCTGTAGACTTCGGTTTCAACCCCGACTTTGGGAATCCCCTTTAGAGTGAGATCCAAGAAATTGATCTGATTTTTATTTAGTTCAAAAGTGAACTCCAACCCAAAGTCGTTGTTGTTTAACCACTCCACAAAGGTCTCCACACTTTACACTGTTCCCCTCCACACCAGGAGCAGATCATCTATATAATGCCGATAGAATTGTATATTTCCCCTGAAGGGGTTCTCATCTCCATAGATGCGGGACAGCCCCCACCACCCCATGTAGAGGTTGGCGAAAGAGGGCGCAAATTTGGCGCCCATTGCTGTCCCGCATCGCTGGAGATAAAAAAAAACCCTCAAAGGAGAAATAATTATGTGTCAAAAGATAACGCACAATTCTAAGTACATAATCCACTGAATCATCAGAAAAACCTGTATTTCTCCTCAAGAAGAATTCAATTGCCTCCAAACCCTTCTCATGCGGTATGGAGGTGTATAGTGCTCTAACATCAATAGTGAGCCACATCTCAGCCCTTTATTCAAGCCCCTTCTCCTTTATTCAAGGACTTTCCAGATGCCAGGAGGCATTTCATCTAAGATTTTTACATCTGCATTAAATGTTATACTATCAGGCTAACATTGCTCAGTGTTTGAAATGACTTAACACTGTTCAGTTTACACTACAGCTGACTTCATTTTGAAATACATACAAACAAGCCTAAATCCTGCATTTAACCAGATCTAATGGTATGAGACTGAGTACCACACCTTATAGTTCCACCAAGACCATATAGAGTACATCTTTTTTAAAATCCTTAAGTACAGCTGACAGATGGGGACATTTGTACACCAGATTTGAAGTGGTGCTCTTGGTTGTGGAAAATGAGGGGGAAAAAACCCAAACAAATGTCAGCCTTTCAAAAGTACTTTTCTTCATCTACCCATTCTGAAAGATCATTAATGTATTCACAGAAGTATTTTTGTTTGCACATTTACAAAAATTATTCTTTAAAAAGTGATCTCTTGATTTCTGCTATTTTTTATCATGCATGTTAATAAGACAGACACGGATGGGTATAGCGCTAGACCAAACACCTACTAAGCCTCACTAAAATTATTGCCTCCTCCCTAGACAATATCGAAATTTTATCATGCATGTTACACACAGTTGATTTAGGGGATGGCAATGTGCAGAAATGTTACCTCCTGTGTTTCTGTGGGTGTCTGTGTTTATGTATTTGTGCTTTTGTTGTTGTCTCTATGAGTGTGTATGTATTTTTTTCCTGTGGGCCTCTCTCTTAGGGTGTGTGTGTGTGTGTTTGTCTTTGTGCATTTTCTGTGGATGTCTCTGTGAGGGTGTGTGCATATGTCTTTGTGCATTTTCTGTGGGTGTCTCTGTGAGGGTGTGTGTGTGTGTGTGTGTGTGTGTGTGTGTGTGTGTGTGTGTTTTCTGTGGATGTCTCTGTGAGGGTATGTGCATATGTCTTTGTGCATTTTCTGTGGGTGTCTCTGTGAGGGTGGGTGTGTGTGTCTGTGTGTGGGTGTGTATATGTATGTATGTATGTCTGTGTGTTTTCTGTGGGTGTCTCTGTGATGGTATGTGCATATGTCTGTTTTCTGTGGGTGTGTCTGTGAGGGTGTGTGTGTGTATGTATTTGTGTGTTTTCTGTGTGTGTGTATGTCTTTGTATGTTTTCTGTGGGTGTCTCTGTGTGTGTGTGAGAGAGTGTTTATGTCTTTGTGTGTTTTCTGAGGCTGTCTCTGTAGGCGTTTCCTTGGGTGTATGTGCAAGTTTGAGTTTGTGTGTCCATTGTCTGTTCCTTTTTAGGACATTTTGCCCTTACTACTAATTATTCACATCTTTCAACAGACTGTGAGACTAATGAGACCTTTCCGTAAGACACCATTCCACCACTTTACCTTTAAATTATTGTTTAGGCAGTTCAGGGCCCTTCCTTTTAGCCACTGCATGCCGTTGTCATCATATAGTTGGCATCTTGCTTGACAAAAAGATAATCAGAACTCCATATTTTGTTTTGTAAATCTCCTTTTTTGACAAAACTGTAGTCTACCTCATTACTTGTCAGGTCAATGTAAACATGTGCTGAGTGTCTGTGTGGGTGTCTGTGTCTGAGTGTGTGTGTGTTTCTTTGCTTGTCTGCTAGAGTGTCTATATGTAAATACTTATGTGTGATTGTGTGTTTCAGTGTATGAGTGTGTGTGTGTGTGTTTGTGTCTAACTACCTTTACAACATTTCCAAGTTTGACTACACTAAAAGGGACAGTCAACAACAGAATTGTTGTTGTTTTAAAAGATAGATAATTCCTTAATTACCCATTCCCCAGTTTTGCATAACCAACACAGTTATAATAATACACATTTTACCTCTGTGATTACCTTTTATCTAAGCCTCTGTAAACTGCCCCCTTATTTCAGTTCTTTTGATAGACTTGCATTCTAGCCAATCAGTTCTCATTCCTTGGTAAATTCACGTGCATGAGCTCAATGTTATTTATATGAAACACATGAACTAACACCCTCTAGTGGTGAAAAACTGTCAAAATGCATTTAGATTAGAGGCAGCCTTCAAGGTCTAAGAAATTAGCATATGAACCTCCAAGGTTTTGCTTTCAACTAAGAATACCAAGAGAACAAAGCAAAATTGGTGATAAAAGTAAAAAAAATTTGGACTTGACTGTCCTTTTAAGAATAAAGTGCATATACGTTACTTAACCTGATCAATGGTTAAGTAAGGGGCCCCAAAATTTCTAGTGGCGGCCCTAGTACTGGCAGACAGTTTGCCAATGTAGTAAGACTTTTTTTTTTTATAAAAAAAAATTCTGCAGGGATCAGGGAACCTCCCTGATCCCTCCTAAACAGCTCTCTAACACTCCCCCTCTAATTTGTGCCCAACATCTTAGGTAATGACAGCTGTTTGCCAGTACCTATACACCACTTTTTTTAATGTAATTTTATTTTGTTTCTGTAGTGTAGTGGTCAAACCCACCCACCCCTCCTGTGATCGCTAGTTAGGGACCCCCCACCCACCTTTTTTCTGTAGCGTAGTGCCCCTTCCCTCCCTCTCCCTTTATTTTCTGCAGTGTAGGGCCGATATTTTGCGCACTGCTTGTAATCTAGCCCTTTATAACCCTGTGGCTTAGCCTGTCTCCACCCTACTCTGCCATTGGAGTTCAAACTATCATTACAAGCTGTAGGGCAGGGGGTTATGCAAATATGTGGCTGACAAATGGGTGGAAGGGCTCGAAATCTGATGTGGGTAAGTAACTGAGAGGTTACATAAAACCTTTCTCCCAATTCTTCAGGGTGGAACATGTGAAGGTTGTGATAACAGTTTCTACTAGCACAGAGTCAGCAACCGTGGCTCTCCTGATGCTTTGGAACTACATTTCCCATGATGCTCAGACAGCCTAAAGAATGTCTTCGCATCATGGGAAATGTAGTTCCAAAACTAGGCTGTCTGAGCATCATGAGAAATGTAGTTCCAAAACTACATTTCTCATGATGCTCAGACAGCCTAAAGAATGTCTTGTTGTTCCAAAACATCTGGACAGCCAAGGTTGCTGACCCTGTACTAGCCCAAAATAAAAGAAACAGGACTGTGTCCAATAGTTTTTTTTTTTAAAGGCATCAAAAACAATGGCACTACTTTGTGCAGTATCTGAGGACTACCCTTATTGACATATGAAATGATTTATCATCATTAGTTTTTGGGTATAGATGCTTATGTATTTTTCTTTTGAAATCTTGATTTAATAGGTTAAAGACCCACTAACAGAATACATTTAGCAGTACTCACAGTCCGGGAAAAAAGTTTTTTTGTTTGTATTGTTAGTATGACTCACTTATTAGATCATTCTCATAGATGGTATGTGTATCACTTTAAATAAGACTTAACTTTTATTTACAAACAATAAAAATGGGCATGCAACTTTAAAATCACACTGCAATAGCTTTGTTTCCAGCATAAAACATCAAATGTTAAATACAATAAATTTTTGCCACTTCAATGAAAAATGTCTCAACTCTCTATGGAGTTTCTATATATTTATATATCAAAGAGCACTTGGAGCTTTTAAATCCTACAGACTTCAACAGCCATCAATATTGCACTGAGTATTTTTTGGGCATAGAGCACTTGTTTGTTTGCTCTAAATAGCTGCAGCAAATAACCTCTGATGTTAAATCCCTGTTTGGGTGATCTGTACCAGACTTATCAATATACAACGTTAGGATGTTTAATTATTATACGTTACAATGAAATTAGGTTACTTAAATGGATTAATAGTAGTTTATACAGCTATCTTCATAGTATATCTTAGCTAATAATTATATAGCATGCTACATGTGTAATGATGAACCATCATGTTGCAAACTATAAATGCAATACCTAGTTGTAATAAAGGTAGACAAATCTATTACTCAATGTTAGTTGTTAGTTCAAAGCATATATTTCATACTATATTGCAACTTTTGTTGCTAAATTAATTACAACTTGAAACTAAAACATCAGGGGCGCGATCAAATATACGGCACAGGTTTCGGCGCAAGCGTGGGAACCCACGCCGCCCATAATTTCACCTCGCACATCGGGGTATTACATAAACCCCGCCGGCAGTTCATAAAGTGCCGTAAGTCTGATACACTAGTGATGTCCAAAAATGAGTGTAAATACACATTTCTGGAGTCGCCAGTAACTTACAGAACTTTAGAAACTGCCGGCGCCTAAGAAAAGTAAAGAAAATAACCAATCTCCTGTAAAAGTCTAACACGCCTCCCAAAAATAAGTCCGACACATAAAACCCCTATTTCCGCAATCCTCCCTCTCATTACTAATATTAAATGTATTAACCCCTAGACCGACAACCCCCCACAATGCAATATGCCTATTTAAACTATTAACCCCTATATCCGCCATCAAACCCATACTGCAAGTAATAACTAAATTATTAACCCCTAAATCCGCCAACCCCAACATCGCAAACTACCTATTAAAACTATTAAACCCTAATCCGCCATTAACCCACAACGCAATAAACCTAACCCCTAACCTAACCCCCCTTAAATAAACTAAAATTACTATTAAATATAAAAAAAATTACACTACTTTTAAAATACAAATAAACCAAGTATAAATTAAAGGGGCAGTCTAATCAAAATTCAGGAGTAGACTGTCCCTTTAAGCAAGAATTACAGAAAATAAAAAAAATCTAAGATTACAGAAAATAATAAATAAAATTACATTTTAAATAAATTACACCTAATCCCTATGAAAATAAAAAAGCCCCCCAAAATAAAAACACCCCCTAATCTAATAAACTACCAGTAACCCTTAAAAGGACTTTTTGCAGGGCATTGCCCCAAGATAATCAGCTCTTTTGCCAAAAAATACACACAGCCCCCCCTACCAGTAAACCCCCCACCCACCAAACCCCCCCCCAAAAAAACACACTAAAAACGCTAAACTACCCATTGCCCTGAAAAGGGCGTTTGTTGGGCATTGCCCTTAAAAGGGCATTCAGCTCTTTTGCTGCCCACCCTATCTAAATAAAATAAATCCCCCCAAAAACCCCTTAAAAAACCCTAAGTCTAACCCCCAAGTGGTCCTCACCTGTCCTGAAGTCCAGCGGAGAAGGTCCTGTTCCAGGCGGTGAAGTCCTCTTCCAAATGGCGACCTCTTCTTTCTTCTTCCAGGAACCAGCCGGCGCGGAGCGGAGGGCGGAGTTGAAGACCAGCGACGCTGGAACTGAAGACCGGCGACTCTGGAACTGAAGACTGGCGAACGCGGAGCCATGGAGCGTGGAGGATCCTCTTCATACGATCTCCGCCGTACACTGAATAGGAATTCAAGGTACGCAATTAAAAATGGCGTCCCTTAAATTCCTATTGGCGGATTTGAGTCTTCAAATTCAAATCAGCCAATCAGATGAGAGCTACTGAAATCCTATTGGCTGTTCAAATCAGCCAATAGGATAAGAGCTACTGAAATCCTATTGGCTGATTTGAACAGCCAATAGGATTTCAGTAGCTCTCATCCGATTGGCTGATTTGAATTTGAAGGCTCAAATCAGCCAATAGGAATTCAAGGGACGCCATTTTTAATCGCGTACCTTGAATTCCTATTCAGTATACGGTGGAGATCGTATGAAGAGGATCCTCCACGCTCCATGGCTCCGCGGTCGCCGGTCTTCAGTTCCAGCGTCGCCGGTCTTCAAGTCTGCCTTCTGCTCCGTGCCAGCTGGTTCCTGGAAGAAGAAAGAAGAGGTCACCACTTGGAAGAAGACTTCACCGCCTGGAACAGGACCTTCTCCACTGGACTTCAGGATAGGTGAGGACCACTTGGGGGTTAGACTTAGGGTTTTTTAAGGGGATTTATTTTATTTAGATAGGGTGGGCAGCAAAAGAGCTGAATGCCCTTTTAAGGGCAATGCCCAACAAATGCCCTTTTCAGGGCAATGGGTAGTTTAGCGTTTTTAGTGTTAGTTTTTTGGGGGGGGGGGTTGGTGGTAGGGGGGCTGTGTGTATTTTTTTGGCAAAAGAGCTGATTATCTTGGGGCAGTGCCCTGCAAAAAGTCATTTTAAGGGCTACTGGTAGTTTATTAGATTAGGGGGTGTTTTTATTTTGGGGGGCTTTTATATTTTCATAGGGATTAGGTGTAATTTATTTAAAATTTTGTAATTTTATTTTTGTTAAGATTACTGCAGCTTTTACTGTATCTTTGCACTAACCTTGTTTTATCATTATATGTTAGAAGTGCTGCAGCTTTAAGCTCAGCTCACCACACCCCCTGGGTGTGTCTGGGTCTCTGTGACATCATCAGAAGCCATGTTAGTTTTACTGATGGAACCTGCTAGTAAATAGCCATGTGGCTGTAGCTGAATAAAAGTTATCTAAAGTTCCTGCTGCAGAGTCTCAGTGATATGTGCAAGAGATATCAGACACAAGGTAACAGCACACAACTGAATGTTCTAATCCTGACTACACACAGAACATTTAAGAGAGAAAGACGTAAGAGAACCTCAAGGAAAGCAGGTGGTTTAAACTAGCACTCATTCCTGTCTAACATAATTAAAATTAAAAAATAACTTTTAATAAGTATAATTAATACCGGCCTAAATACCTAGTGTACCAAATATTTAAAACTAAGACACAAATGTCCCCCTGTTTCCTGGCCGATAGCAGCTCCCTCGGCTTCAGGTGACAGGGACAAATGGACTCTAAATTTAAAAGCAACAATCACCAAGGTGCAAATGAATGCACAAAATATTTAGCAGCAAACTAGTTTCGGCTGTGCTATCAGCCTTTCTCAATGCTATGGACAAACCGAGGCCCGGGTGCCACCCCTTTATATAGCACTAACTTTAACCTATCAACCAATCAATGTTTCATGTGAGGATACTCCTACTTATGGTCCAATCCCTGTGTGTTTCGGTATTGTGACGTGCACAAACAATAGCCCAACAAATATTCACATGTTAGAAAAATTGCAAATGCATTCCAATATGTTATATGTAATTCGATTTTATTTTATTTTACGTTTTCCCCGTTGTATGTTATCAATCGATGCACTTGGGATACGTGTTTGTGTATTTGTCCACATGTGGTTTGGTAGGGGGGCTGTGTGTATTTTTTTGGCAAAAGAGCTGATTATCTTGGGGCAATGCCCTGCAAAAAGTCATTTTAAGGGCTACTGGTAGTTTATTAGATTAGGGGGTGTTTTTATATTTTCATAGGGATTAGGTGTAATTTATTTAAAATTTTGTAATTTTATTTTTGTTAAGATTACTGCAGCTTTTACTGTATCTTTGCACTAACCTTGTTTTATCATTATATGTTAGAAGTGCTGCAGCTTTAAGCTCAGCTCACCACACCCCCTGGGTGTGTCTGGGTCTCTGTGACATCATCAGAAGCCATGTTAGTTTTACTGATGGAACCTGCTAGTAAATAGCCATGTGGCTGTAGCTGAATAAAAGTTATCTAAAGTTCCTGCTGCAGAGTCTCAGTGATATGTGCAAGAGATATCAGACACAAGGTAACAGCACACAACTGAATGTTCTAATCCTGACTACACACAGAACATAACAGCTGGCGACGAGGATCTGTGGTCTGACCCTATAATGGCACTTATTGGCACCTTACCTGTGTTTGCAGCAGACACAGACAGATGGGACACCTGGGTTGAACAGTTTGAGCTATATTGTACAGCAGATAACATAGGAGCTGATAAGCAAGTGGCTGTGTTTCTGACAACTATAGGCTCAGCACCTTACACTACATTAAGGGACATTCTCTCACCAGATAAACCTAATGCTAAACCTCTGTCTGACCTGATCTGCCTGTTATCTGACCACTACCTACCTAAGCCTCTGGAGATATCAGAACGCTTTAAGTTTTACACACGCAAGCAATTGCAGCATGAGGACATTAAAACTTATGTGATCAGTTTAAAGAAACTTGCTAGTAGCTGCAGATTTGGGGATTATTTAAACACTGCTTTACGTGATATGTTTGTTATTGGACTCATGGACTGTACAGTACAAAAGAGACTATTAGCAGAGGATGATTTAACACTAAAGCGTGCTATAGAGATAGCTACAGTCATGGAACTTGCTTCTAAAGATGCACAAATGCTCCAGGCCCCAGCACAGGCAGTTTGTGATAAGGAAAAAGATGTTTTTCATACAAGTAAGCACCTAAATAAACAGTATCCAGCTAGACAAGGGTCACAGACAGCATGTTACAGATGTGGTGACACAAATCACACAGCAAATGCCTGCAGGTTTAGGAACAGCACCTGCTATGGGTGTGGGAAGATTGGTCATACAAAGAGAGTGTGCAGAAGTTCCTTAGACAGAGATAAAAGTAAGAAAGGCAGCAAGTCACGTGCAGCTTTTCATGTGCAAGTAGATACACCACACACTGATCCAGAGGAAAACAAACCATTATACACATTACAGATCTACAGCCTTGAGAATAAAATTCCAGAACTGCAAGCAAAGGTGAATATAGAAGGTAGACCTCTCATTATGGAAGTTGATACAGGAGCAGCAGTCTCTGTTATCACAGCTGCTGATTGGAACCGCCTGGGACTAAGGCAACCAATTGTCCCAACAGCTGTCACAATGCAAACATATTCAAATGAAATAATAAAGCCTATTGGGTGTGTATCACCTACAGTGACATTTAATGGTATAACTAAAAAGCTACGCCTCTACATTGTACCTAAAGGAGGACCACCTTTGTTTGGTAGATCCTGGATCCAAGCATTGGGCATGCCAAAGTTACCACAACAGTTACCGCTTAACAAACTGCGGGACCAAAGTGGGAATTCAAATTCTACTTGGATTAATTCACTAAAGCACAAATATAAGACTGTATTTGATGGGAACCTAGGTTTAGTGAAAGACAAGCAGATTCAGCTTCACCTAAAAGAAAATGCTATTCCAAAATTTTGTAAACCAAGAGTTGTACCATTTGCACTTAAACCTAAAATTGAAGCAGAACTAGAAAGACTACGAAATCAGGGGATTATTGTTCCAGTGTCTAGCACTGAATGGGCTTCCCCAATAGTTCCTGTCAGAAAAAAGAATGGGGACATTCGCATCTGTGGAGATTTCAGAGTGGGCCTTAACCCTCAATTACTTGTGGATCAGTATCCTTTACCACGGATTGAAGAATTGTTTAGTTCTCTGGCAGGGGGTGAAAAATTTACAAAAATTGACTTGCATCAAGCATACTTACAATTAGAGGTGCATCCAGACTCCAGACACCTGTTAACTATCAACACTCACAAAGGACTTTTTCAGTATACGCGGATGGTGTTTGGCATTGCCCCAGCACCTGCAGTGTGGCAACGGATAATGGATGAGATCTTGGCAGGTATTCCACATACCCACTGTATGTTAGATGACATGCTTATCACTGGTGAAAATGATGCCACTCATAAAGCCAATGTTGAAGCTGTTTTACAGCGCCTACAGGAATTCGGACTGAAAGTTAACATGGAAAAGTGTGAGTTCTTCTGCAAGAGTTTAGAATATTGTGCACATGTAGTGGACAAGAATGGTCTCCACACAACTGCTGAAAAAGTGAAAGCGCTGGTTCATGCTCCCACCCCTGTTAATGTATCTCAGCTACGTTCTTATTTGGGGTTGCTCAATTACTATCACAGATTTTTACCAAATTTGGCTCATTTACTATATCCACTACACCGCCTTTTAGATAGTAAAAAACAGTGGGCCTGGACGGACTTATGTACACGAGCATTTGAACGCTCAAAGCAACTTCTTCTGGAATCAAGACTCCTTGTCCACTATGACCTTAAGAAGCCTTTGGTACTAGCCTGCGATGCTTCACCATATGGTTTAGGCGCAGTACTTTCACACATTATGCCCGATGGTTCTGAACGTCCTGTGTCTTTTGCGCCCAGATCTCTAACTCCATCTGAGAGAAATTATGCCCAGATTGATCGAGAAGCTTTAGCAATAATTTGGGCTGTGAAGAAATTCCACATTTATATATATGGCAGACCTTTTACTCTGATCACGGATCATAAACCACTCTTGTCCATTCTGCACCCTCAGAAGGGTATCTCCAACACAACAGCTGCTCGACTTCAGCGCTATGCACTTCAGCTGGCGGCTTACAACTACTCCATTAAATATCGATGCCACAGTGATCATACAAATGTGGATATGTTTTCAAGATTACCAATGGTACATCACATGACAGCATCTTCTAAAATTATAGAAACTCCTCCACAGCCTTTAAATCTAAATTCCAAAGTGATTGCTACTTATACATGCTCTGATTCTACCTTACAGGAAATTAAGTCTTTTGTTCAACATGGGTGGCCTAAAGTGGTTCGCTCTGACCTTCAGCCATATTTTACAAGGAAGAAGGAAATTGTGCATGACTCAGGCTGTCTGTTATGGGGGTCACGAGTGAGAATTCCGACCTTACTGCAAACATTAGCATTAAAGTTACTACACAGCTCACATCAGGGTGTAGTAAAAATGAAGCAAAGAGCACGAGAATATTTATGGTGGCCTAAATTGGATACAGATATTGCTTCTTATGTAGCTGCTTGCAATGCATGTGCACAGACACAGCGGAATCCCAGCAGGGACACCTCAAAAACTTGGCCATGGCCAAATGAACCTTGGACAAGAATCCATGTTGATTTTGCAGGGCCAGTGGATGGACGAATGTATTTGGTGGCTGTGGATGCTCATTCCAAGTGGCCAGAAGTAGTTCAAATGTCAAGTACTACAACACAACAAACCATTGTCGTTCTTTCCAGTATGTTTGCAAGATTTGGACTGCCACAAACTTTAGTCTCAGACAATGGTCCACAGTTCATATCACATGAATTTGAAACATTTCTAGCTACAAATAACATCAAAAACTGTAAGACAGCTCCATATTTTCCAGCCTCTAATGGACAGGCTGAAAGATTTGTACAAACTTTAAAACGCCACTTAGCTGTCTCTCACAAATCAAAATTTAATCCAAACTCCCTTTCTAACTTTTTGTTTAACTATCGAAACACTCCCCATGCCACTACTGGGCTATCACCTGCAATGTTAATGTTTGGAAGACGCCTGAGAACTCCACTGGATAAAGTTAGACCAGAACATTCCAAACAAGAGTTGAACACTTCTAGCGTTTCAGAATTTGTCATTCATGACAGAGTATGGGTTAGAAATAAATGGATTCCAGCTGTCATAATACAAGGCATGGGCAACAGAATGTTTAAAGTTCAACTACAAGCTGGTGGTACAGTTTCCCGCCATGTAGAACAAATGAGACATAGATCTCAACCAGCTACACAAATATCCAATGATTCAGATGGTGAGGATATCTGGCATGGAGTGTGGTGCCCACCTGAGTCTTCTGAGGATGAAAATACAATGAACACAACTGAAACAGATCAACCTCAGAATGATTCTGTCCAACAACAAAATATCACAGATGATCAACAACCGTTGGGTACTCCTCCACAGACTATTTCTCCTGAACCAAATACTCTACGGCCCTCTAGAAACAGAAGGCCACCTTCTAGATGGCAATGTGAGGATTCAGTGAGAGATTATTCAGCAAGGAATGACCTAATCCGAAGGCGGACTTATCGCAGAAAACATAACTGTGACTAAAATCTAGGCTGCAACCTAGGTCTTGTGCATAGACTATAAAGATAAACTGTTCTAAGTACAAGTGTATGGTTTAGTGATAAAACATGTATGTCTATTACTTGTTGCATGTTACAATATTATCCACTGTCTGTTCTTTATTTTTATTTATTTTTTATATTTATTTTTTTTGAGAAAAAAGGGGATGTTAAGATTACTGCAGCTTTTACTGTATCTTTGCACTAACCTTGTTTTATCATTATATTATTTTCTGTAATCTTAGATTTTTTTATTTTCTGTAATTCTTGCTTAAAGGGACAGTCTACTCCTGAATTTTGATTAGACTGCCCCTTTAATTAATACTTAGTTTATTTGTATTTTAAAAGTAGTGTAAATTTTTTTATATTTAATAGTAACTTTAGTATTTTGTAAATTAGGTAATTTTAGTTTATTTAGGGGGGTTAGGTTAGGGGGGTTAGGTTAGGGGTTAGGTTTATTGCGTTGTGGGCTATGGCGGTTTAGGGGTTAATACTTGATTAGGTTTATTGCGTTGTGGGCTATGGCGGTTTAGGTTTATTGCGTTGTGGGCTATGGCGGTTTAGGGGTTAATAGACTTTATTAGTTATTGCGGTGGGGGATTGCGGTTGATAGGTAGATAGACATTGCGCATGCATTAGGTGTTAGTTTATTTTTGCAAGCATTTTCGGGAGTTACGGTGCTCCCATACTCAGCGCAAGGCTTGCTGCAGCTGCCTTTTACGGTGAGGTAAAAATGGAGTAAGATTTCTCCATTTTCGCCACGTAAGTCCTTGCGCTGGATATTGGATACCGATTTGAGACGCGGTTCTATGTTAGCCTATGGGAGTAATAATTGCGAGTGACGGGTGAAATATACGCGCGTAACTTGTATGCTATGCCGTATATGTAACACCAAAATCGCGTAAAATCTGGCGGCGGAGGATTTTGGGGCGACGCTGCATATGTAATGGAGGTCAAGTTATCCACATTGCCGTTTAACCTCCGGATTTCACATAGTGAATATTATTTAACCCCTTAAGGACCAAGGACGTACGCCACACGTCCTCAAAAAAAATACAGTTAATGACCGAGGACGTGTGGCGTACGTCCTTGGTCTGGAAAGCAGCTGGAAGCGATCCTGCTCGCTTCCAGCTGCTTTCCGGTTATTGCAGTGATGCCTCGATATGGAGGCATCCTGCAATAACCCCCCTTGGCCATCCGATGCAGAGAGAGCCACTCTGTGGCCCTCTCTGCACCGGACATCGGTGGCCGGTGTCGTTGGTGGGTGGGAGCAAGTCTGGGAGGCGGGTGGGCGGCCATCGATGTGCCCAGTGGAGTGGAGGGGGGCGGGATCGGGGGCGGGGGGGGGCGGGAGCGCGCACGGGAGCGCGCGCGTGCACGGGGGGCGGCGGGCGGGCGCGTGCACGGGGCGGGAGCGGGAGGGAACCGCTACACTACAGAAAAATAAAGTTTAAAAAGTAAAACAAAATGACTTTTTGAAAGCTGTAAATAAACAGCTAAGAGATGTGGAAGGGGTGGGGGGTTGATCTTGGGGGGGGGGGGAAGCTACACTGCAGAAAAGGGTTTTTTTTTTAAAAAAGGCACATTTTTTCACTTATCTGGGTACTGGCAGACAGCTGCCAGTACCCAAGATGGCGCCCATTAAGGCAGAGGGGGAGGGTTAGAGAGCTCTTTGGTGGGGGATCAGTAAGGCTGGGGGCTAAGGGGGGATCCTACACAGCAGCATATGTAAATATGCTAAAAAAAAAACACAAAAAAAGCCCAAATATAGCTTTTATTTTAGTACTGGCAGAGTTTCTGCCAGTACTTAAGATGGCGGGGACAATTGGGGGGTGGGGGAGGGAAGAGAGCTGTTTGGGAGGGATCAGGGGGGTCTCATGTTTCAGGTGGGAGGCTGAGCTCTACACTAAAGCTAAAATTAACCCTGCAAGCTCCCTACAAGCTACATAATTAACCCCTTCACTGCTAGCCATAATACACGTGTGAAATGCAGCGGCATTTGGCGGCCTTCTAATTACCAAAAAGCAACGCCAAAGCCATATATGTCTGCTATTTCTGAACAAAGGGGATCCCAGAGAAGCATTTACAACCATTTGTGCCATAATTGCACATGCTGTTTGTAAATGATTTCAGTGAGAAACCTAAAATTGTGAAAAATTTAACGTTTTTTTTAATTTGATCGCATTTGGCGGTGAAATGGTGGCATGAAATATACCAAAATGGGCCTAGATCAATACTTGGGGTTGTCTACTACACTACACTAAAGCTAAAATTAACCCTAGAAGCTCCCTACATGCTCCATAATTAACCCCTTCACTGCTGGGCATAATACACGTGTAGTGCGCAGTGGCATTTAGCAGCCTTCTAATTACTAAAAAGCAATGCCAAAGCCATATATGTCTGCTATTTCTGAACAAAGGGGATCCCAGAGAAGAATTTACAACCATTTAAGCCATAATTGCACAAGCTGTTTGTAAATAATTTCAGTGAGAAACCAAAAGTTTGTGAAAAAATTTGTAAAAAAGTGAACGATTTTTTGTATTTAATCGCATTTGGCGGTGAAATGGTGGCATGAAACATACCAAAATGGGCCTAGATCAATACTTTGGGATGTCTACTAAAAAAAATTATATACATGTCAATGGATATTCAGAGATTCCTGAAAGATATTAGTGTTCTAATGTAACTAGCGCTAATTTTGAAAAAACAGAATTTATGTTTACCTGATAAATTACTTTCTCCAACGGTGTGTCCGGTCCACGGCGTCATCCTTACTTGTGGGATATTCTCTTCCCCAACAGGAAATGGCAAAGAGCCCAGCAAAGCTGGTCACATGATCCCTCCTAGGCTCCGCCTACCCCAGTCATTCGACCGACGTTAAGGAGGAATATTTGCATAGGAGAAACCATATGGTACCGTGGTGACTGTAGTTAAAGAAAATAAATTATCAGACCTGATTAAAAAAACCAGGGCGGGCCGTGGACCGGACACACCGTTGGAGAAAGTAATTTATCAGGTAAACATAAATTCTGTTTTCTCCAACATAGGTGTGTCCGGTCCACGGCGTCATCCTTACTTGTGGGAACCAATACCAAAGCTTTAGGACACGGATGAAGGGAGGGAGCAAATCAGGTCACCTAAATGGAAGGCACCACGGCTTGCAAAACCTTTCTCCCAAAAATAGCCTCAGAAGAAGCAAAAGTATCAAACTTGTAAAATTTGGTAAAAGTGTGCAGTGAAGACCAAGTCGCTGCCCTACATATCTGATCAACAGAAGCCTCGTTCTTGAAGGCCCATGTGGAAGCCACAGCCCTAGTGGAATGAGCTGTGATTCTTTCGGGAGGCTGCCGTCCGGCAGTCTCGTAAGCCAATCTGATGATGCTTTTAATCCAAAAAGAGAGAGAGGTAGAAGTTGCTTTTTGACCTCTCCTTTTACCGGAATAAACAACAAACAAGGAAGATGTTTGTCTAAAATCCTTTGTAGCATCTAAATAGAATTTTAGAGCGCGAACAACATCCAAATTGTGCAACAAACGTTCCTTCTTTGAAACTGGTTTCGGACACAGAGAAGGTACGATAATCTCCTGGTTAATGTTTTTGTTAGAAACAACTTTTGGAAGAAAACCAGGTTTAGTACGTAAAACCACCTTATCTGCATGGAACACCAGATAAGGAGGAGAACACTGCAGAGCAGATAATTCTGAAACTCTTCTAGCAGAAGAAATTGCAACTAAAAACAAAACTTTCCAAGATAATAACTTAATATCAACGGAATGCAAGGGTTCAAACGGAACCCCCTGAAGAACTGAAAGAACTAAATTGAGACTCCAAGGAGGAGTCAAAGGTTTGTAAACAGGCTTAATTCTAACCAGAGCCTGAACAAAGGCTTGAACATCTGGCACAGCGGCCAGCTTTTTGTGAAGTAACACAGACAAGGCAGAAATCTGTCCCTTCAGGGAACTTGCAGATAATCCTTTTTCCAATCCTTCTTGAAGGAAGGATAGAATCCTAGGAATCTTAACCTTGTCCCAAGGGAATCCTTTAGATTCACACCAACAGATATATTTTTTCCAAATTTTGTGGTAAATCTTTCTAGTTACAGGCTTTCTGGCCTGAACAAGAGTATCGATAACAGAATCTGAGAACCCTCGCTTCGATAAAATCAAGCGTTCAATCTCCAAGCAGTCAGCTGGAGTGAAACCAGATTCGGATGTTCGAACGGACCCTGAACAAGCAGGTCTCGTCTCAAAGGTAGCTTCCAAGGTGGAGCCGATGACATATTCACCAGATCTGCATACCAAGTCCTGCGTGGCCACGCAGGAGCTATCAAGATCACCGACGCCCTCTCCTGATTGATCCTGGCTACCAGCCTGGGGATGAGAGGAAACGGCGGGAACACATAAGCTAGTTTGAAGGTCCAAGGTGCTACTAGTGCATCCACTAGAGCCGCCTTGGGATCCCTGGATCTGGACCCGTAGCAAGGAACTTTGAAGTTCTGACGAGAGGCCATCAGATCCATGTCTGGAATGCCCCACAGCTGAGTGACTTGGGCAAAGATTTCCGGATGGAGTTCCCACTCCCCCGGATGCAATGTCTGACGACTCAGAAAATCCGCTTCCCAATTTTCCACTCCTGGGATGTGGATAGCAGACAGGTGGCAGGAGTGAGACTCCGCCCATAGAATGATTTTGGTCACTTCTTCCATCGCTAGGGAACTCCTTGTTCCCCCCTGATGGTTGATGTACGCAACAGTTGTCATGTTGTCTGATTGAAACCGTATGAACTTGGCCCTCGCTAGCTGAGGCCAAGCCTTGAGAGCATTGAATATCGCTCTCAGTTCCAGAATATTTATCGGTAGAAGAGATTCTTCCCGAGACCAAAGACCCTGAGCTTTCAGGGATCCCCAGACCGCGCCCCAGCCCATCAGACTGGCGTCGGTCGTGACAATGACCCACTCTGGTCTGCGGAATGTCATCCCTTGTGACAGGTTGTCCAGGGACAGCCACCAACGGAGTGAGTCTCTGGTCCTCTGATTTACTTGTATCTTCGGAGACAAGTCTGTATAGTCCCCATTCCACTGACTGAGCATGCACAGTTGTAATGGTCTTAGATGAATGCGCGCAAAAGGAACTATGTCCATTGCCGCTACCATCAACCCGATCACTTCCAAGCACTGAGCTATGGAAGGAAGAGGAACGGAATGAAGTATCCGACAAGAGTCTAGAAGTTTTGTTTTTCTGGCCTCTGTCAGAAAAATCCTCATTTCTAAGGAGTCTATTATTGTTCCCAAGAAGGGAACCCTTGTTGACGGGGATAGAGAACTCTTTTCCACGTTCACTTTCCATCCGTGAGATCTGAGAAAGGCCAGGACAATGTCCGTGTGAGCCTTTGCTTGAGGAAGGGACGACGCTTGAATCAGAATGTCGTCCAAGTAAGGTACTACAGCAATGCCCCTTGGTCTTAGCACAGCTAGAAGGGACCCTAGTACTTTTGTGAAAATCCTTGGAGCAGTGGCTAATCCGAAAGGAAGCGCCACGAACTGGTAATGTTTGTCCAGGAATGCGAACCTTAGGAACCGATGATGTTCCTTGTGGATAGGAATATGTAGATACGCATCCTTTAAATCCACCGTGGTCATGAATTGACCTTCCTGGATGGAAGGAAGAATAGTTCGAATGGTTTCCATCTTGAACGATGGAACCTTGAGAAACTTGTTTAAGATCTTGAGATCTAAGATTGGTCTGAACGTTCCCTCTTTTTTGGGAACTATGAACAGATTGGAGTAGAACCCCATCCCTTGTTCTCTTAATGGAACAGGATGAATCACTCCCATTTTTAACAGGTCTTCTACACAATGTAAGAATGCCTGTCTTTTTATGTGGTCTGAAGACAACTGAGACCTGTGGAACCTCCCCCTTGGGGGAAGTCCCTTGAATTCCAGAAGATAACCTTGGGAGACTATTTCTAGCGCCCAAGGATCCAGAACATCTCTTGCCCAAGCCTGAGCGAAGAGAGAGAGTCTGCCCCCCACCAGATCCGGTCCCGGATCGGGGGCCAACATTTCATGCTGTCTTGGTAGCAGTGGCAGGTTTCTTGGCCTGCTTTCCCTTGTTCCAGCCTTGCATTGGTCTCCAAGCTGGCTTGGCTTGAGAAGTAGTACCCTCTTGCTTAGAGGACGTAGCACCTTGGGCTGGTCCGTTTCTACGAAAGGGACGAAAATTAGGTTTATTTTTTGCCTTGAAAGGCCGATCCTGAGGAAGGGCGTGGCCCTTACCCCCAGTGATATCAGAGATAATCTCTTTCAAGTCAGGGCCAAACAGCGTTTTCCCCTTGAAAGGAATGTTAAGTAGCTTGTTCTTGGAAGACGCATCAGCCGACCAAGATTTCAACCAAAGCGCTCTGCGCGCCACAATAGCAAACCCAGAATTCTTAGCCGCTAACCTAGCCAATTGCAAAGTGGCGTCTAGGGTGAAAGAATTAGCCAATTTGAGAGCATTGATTCTGTCCATAATCTCCTCAAAAGGAGGAGACTCACTATCGACCGCCTTTATCAGATCATCGAACCAGAAACATGCGGCTGTAGCGACAGGGACAATGCATGAAATTGGTTGTAGAAGGTAACCTTGCTGAACAAACATCTTTTTAAGCAAACCTTCTAATTTTTTATCCATAGGATCTTTGAAAGCACAACTATCCTCTATAGGTATAGTGGTGCGTTTGTTTAAAGTGGAAACCGCTCCCTCGACCTTGGGGACTGTCTGCCATAAGTCCTTTCTGGGGTCGACCATAGGAAACAATTTTTTAAATATGGGGGGAGGGACGAAAGGAATACCGGGCCTTTCCCATTCCTTGTTAACAATGTCCGCCACCCGCCTGGGTATAGGAAAAGCTTCTGGGAGCCCCGGCACCTCTAGGAACTTGTCCATTTTACATAGTTTCTCTGGGATGACCAACTTGTCACAATCATCCAAAGTGGATAATACCTCCTTAAGCAGAATGCGGAGATGTTCCAACTTAAATTTAAATGCAATCACATCAGGTTCAGCCTGTTGAGAAATGTTCCCTGAATCAGTAATTTCTCCCTCAGACAAAACCTCCCTGGCCCCATCAGACTGGGTTAGGGGCCCTTCGGAAATATTATTATCAGCGTCGTCATGCTCTTCAGTATCTAAAACAGAGCAGCCGCGCTTACGCTGATAAGTGTTCATTTTGGCTAAAATGTTTTTGACAGAATTATCCATTACAGCCGTTAATTGTTGCATAGTAAGGAGTATTGGCGCGCTAGATGTACTAGGGGCCTCCTGAGTGGGCAAGACTCGTGTAGACGAAGGAGGGAATGATGCAGTACCATGCTTACTCCCCTCACTTGAGGAATCATCTTGGGCATCATTGTCATTATCACATAAATCACATTTATTTAAATGAATAGGAATTCTGGCTTCCCCACATTCAGAACACAGTCTATCTGGTAGTTCAGACATGTTAAACAGGCATAAACTTGATAACAAAGTACAAAAAACGTTTTAAAATAAAACCGTTACTGTCACTTTAAATTTTAAACTGAACACACTTTATTACTGCAATTGCGAAAAAACATGAAGGAATTGTTCAAAATTCACCAAATTTTCACCACAGTGTCTTAAAGCCTTAAAAGTATTGCACACCAAATTTGGAAGCTTTAACCCTTAAAATAACGGAACCGGAGCCGTTTTGAACTTTAACCCCTTTACAGTCCCTGGTATCTGCTTTGCTGAGACCCAACCAAGCCCAAAGGGGAATACGATACCAAATGACGCCTTCAGAAAGTCTTTTCTAAGTATCAGAGCTCCTCTCACATGCGACTGCATGCCATGCCTCTCAAAAACAAGTGCGCAACACCGGCGCGAAAATGAGGCTCTGCTTATGCTTTGGGAAAGCCCCTAAAGAATAAGGTGTCTAATACAGTGCCTGCCGATATTATTATATCAAAATACCCAGATAAAATGATTCCTCAAGGCTAAATATGTGTTAATAATGAATCGATTTAGCCCAGAAAAAGTCTACAGTCTTAATAAGCCCTTGTGAAGCCCTTATTTACTTGCTGAATAAACATGGCTTACCGGATCCCATAGGGAAAATGACAGCTTCCAGCATTACATCGTCTTGTTAGAATGTGTCATACCTCAAGCAGCAAGAGACTGCACACTGTTCCCCCAACTGAAGTTAATTGCTCTCAACAGTCCTGTGTGGAACAGCCATGGATTTTAGTGACGGTTGCTAAAATCATTTTCCTCATACAAACAGAAATCTTCATCTCTTTTCTGTTTCTGAGTAAATAGTACATACCAGCACTATTTCAAAATAACAAACTCTTGATTGAATAATAAAAACTACAGTTAAACACTAAAAAACTCTAAGCCATCTCCGTGGAGATGTTGCCTGTACAACGGCAAAGAGAATGACTGGGGTAGGCGGAGCCTAGGAGGGATCATGTGACCAGCTTTGCTGGGCTCTTTGCCATTTCCTGTTGGGGAAGAGAATATCCCACAAGTAAGGATGACGCCGTGGACCGGACACACCTATGTTGGAGAAATAATGGTTTGGAAATAGCAAAGTGCTACTTGTATTTATGGCCCTATAACTTACAAAAAAAGCAAAGAAGATGTAAACATTGGGTATTTATAAACTCAGGACAAAATTTAGAAACTATTTAGCATGGGTGTTTTTTGGTGGTTGTAGATGTGTAACAGATTTTGGGGGTCAAAGTTAGAAAAAGTGTGTTTTTTTCAATTTTTTCCTCATATTTTATAATTTTTTTATAGTAAATTATAAGATATGATGAAAATAATGGTATCTTTAGAAAGTCCATTTAATGGCGAGAAAAACGGTATATAATATGTGTGGGTACAGTAAATGAGTAAGATGAAAATTACAGCTAAACACAAACACCGCAAAAATGTAAAAATAGCCTTGGTCCCAAACGGACAGAAAATGGAAAAGTGCTGTGGTCATTAAGGGGTTAAAGGGAAACTAAACCCAAATTTTTTTCTTTCATGATTCAGATAGAGCATGCAATTTTAAGCAACTTCCTAATTTACTCCTACTATCATTTTTTCTTCGTTCTCTTGCTATCTTTATTTGAAAAATAAGGAATCTAAGCTAAGGAGGCAGTCAATTTATGGTTCAGTACTCTGGACAGCATTTGTGTATTGGTGCTGTCCAATCAACAAAGACAACCCAGGTTGTGAACCAAAAATGGGGCGGCTTCTAAACTTACATTCGTGTTTTTCAAATAAAGATAGCAAGAGAATTAAGAAAAATTGATAATAGGCGTAAATTAGAAAGTTGCTTAAAATTGCATGCTCTATCTGAATCATGAAAGAAAAAAATGTGGGTTCAGTGTACCTTTTTTTTTGCAAAATGTTTAATAAATAAATAAATATCTGTCTAAATCATGAATGTCTAATTATGACTTTACTGTTCCTTAAAGATACAGACAGAAAATACAGGAAACATGTACACAAAATATTAAAAAACAAAATTTTCAGAACAAAATTAGGGTGACCCGTGGCCAGACTGTTATCCAACGAAAATTTGTCCGACGGATAATATTCCGATAGAAAAATGGCCGTCGGATAACAGTCTGGCCACGAGATGGATAGAAAGACACAGATTGAAAGATAGACAGATAGATAGATAAAGATCGAAAAATAAACAGATAGACAGATAGTGAAAAGCACGTCGCTGGGAGATGGGAACCATGGCTAGGTTACCAGAGGCGGTTGCGATGCCCGAGGCTCTGATTAGAACAAAGCACTCTAGAGCGTATCTGCCCACGGCCAACGTCGGAACACAGTCTCTCGGACATATGTCAATTCACAAGGGAAGACAGCATATCACTTCAAGTTATGGGGCATGGAAAAGGGCTAGCCAGACCCCAGCATCATAGTCAATTTTCAAGAAGATTTGCAGCTTCCAAATGGTAAATAAAAAACCTTTATTTATACAGGGTTCATAATACAGCAACAACGTTTCAAACCAGCAATTGGTTCTTAGTCATGTCTAAGAACCAATTGCTGGTTTGAAACATTGTTGCTGTATTATGGACCCTTAAATATCTACATTATGCAGAACAACTAAACAACAGACAAGAGTAAAAATAGCCTGATGTAAACTCTAAGCAGAGCTATATAGGGCACTGTTTACCTAATATTACACAGCCTATAAGATATTGAGGTGTTATTCAAATAAAATAAACAATAAAAGGTATCAGAGTTCTAAACCAATAAAATATATATATGTGAACAGTGCAAACAATGTTAATACTAGAAACACAACAAATGTGTAAATAGAATATTATCACCGAGATGGGCGAGTCCCAGATGTCCCAATAAATTTCTTTCCAAGTATGTCCAAATGTATGGATATTAGGTCCGCATAAATATCGAACACTCTCTTGCAGGCGTTTCTTCGAATCCTTTCCGGTGCAGCTGATCGTAAGATCTTGATTGTAGTTAGATCTTCCCAAACAGAACTTTTCCCCCGGCTGCCTCTGTGTGAGAATTTCAGTGATCTCTATTTGATTGACACGTTTAAGATCTAGATCAGAGATCTAATTTGACCATTAAAGGGACATAATACTCATATGCGAAATCACTTGAAAGTGATGCAGTATAAATGTAAAAAGCTGACAGGAAAATATCACCTGAGCATCTTTATGTAAAAAAAGGAAGATATTTTACCTCACAATCTCCTCAGATGAGCAAAGTAAGTTCTGTGTAAAAAGTTATAATTCAGCTGCTGCCCAGCTGCAGGTAAAAAAAAATTTAAAAAAAAATGAAGAAATTAACTGCAGCCAATCAGCATCAACAGTGCTGAGGTCATTACCTCTTTTTTTTTTTTCAAGTTTTTTTATTGAGGATATATTTTTAACATACAGCCTTTCTCAAATATGAATATAAACAAAGTCAACATTTAACAAAGTATGAAAGTAGCATTCTTATGCACAGGGTTCTAATATTGCTGTCAAGAACTGAGAATAGAAGTTTCTTCCTGTGTAGGAATCCTCGTTTTTACAGAGGTCACCTTATGTATATGCAATGAACATTTTAGAGGTATACAGGTATATATAATCAGTTTACAAAGGTGTAATCCTTAAAGCCAACAAACCAGTCAGAAGAGGTAATCAATTAGCAAAGTATTACTCAGTATGTGGTAGTTCAGGTTCCAAATAAAGCAGGGAGTTCTCCGACCCCTCTCCGCTTGCTATCTGGCAGGTAGAGCTCTGGACTACTATCACAGGTCCTAGATAGGGGAAGGGGCAGGAAGTGAGCATATGGGCCACGGGCGAGGGTGTTTGGGGGGGGTGCATTCTTATCTATCAACCCTCCTTCCAGTGTCTAGGTTCCAATACTAGGGGTCGAGCGGGTCAGCATAGAGTCCCAGGGTTCCCAAATAACGCAATAATTGCTCAGTTGCCTTCTCTCTCTAGCAACGTAATTTTCCATATTTTTGAGGTAGTTCACGTTCTCAATAACACTTTGTAATCTGGGGGGCTGGCTCTTTTTCCAGTTTCTGGCTATAAGCAGTTTAGCAGACATGAGAATATAGATCAAGAGGTTTTGTTTAGCTTTAGGGAGCTTGTCTATGTCTAAGTGTAAGATGGCTAGGGCTGGGATCAGGGCTTGAGTTAACTCCAGGTCTGTACAGATCTTACCTACTTTCTGCCAATAAGTCGCTAGCTTGGGGCAGGTCCACCAAACATGGATGGGGGAGCCCGGCTCCCCACACTCCCTTCCAGCACAGTTGTGAGTGTTCTGGGAAAAGTCTCCTTAATTTTGTGGGCACTAAGTGCCATCTGGTTATCACCTTGAAATATAACTCATATAGAGTGATACAGTGGGTCGCCTTTTTCGTTAGCTCAATGGCTTTGCCCCAGGTTTCTGCTGAAAATGTAGCTTGTAGTTCTTCTTCCCATGTATTCATATGAACTGTTTTTGGGGTAGCCCCTTCCTCCAAAAGGCAGTGGTAGTGTACCGAGAGGGGTTTGTGTAGTTGCGTATTGGTAGTCCACCGCGTCTCCCAGACAGTCAGGTCTCTCAGTGTGTCATCTAAAAAGCCCCAAGATCTCATTAGAGTACGGAGTCTCATTAAGTCAAATTGATGTCTAGAGGACAGTGTGGGCAGGTCTACCATGTCCCTGTGTGGCCGTAGCTGTCCGTTACTGTAAAAGTCTCTCACAGAGTTTAGTCCCGTAGTAGCCCATGAACTGAGATTTGAGTTAAGTAGCCCTATCAAGAGACCTCTTATTGGGTGTATTGGCGAGGGGTGTGGAGCCACTAGTTTATTGTGTCTCAGCTTAGTCCAAGCATCTCGGCACCCCTTCACAATATCGTTCGCGATGTGGACCTTGGTTTGCCAATGTTGGGGCAGCCAAAGGAGATCTTCCAAGTGGATGTATGCTGGGAGCGATGCCTGCTCCAGCTCTCTCCATCTTGTTGGTGGAAGGGACTGAGCCCATGCTGTAGCGTGGGTTAGCATTGCTGCCTCGTGGTATGTTTTAATACTGGGAAGGCCAAGACCCTCTCTCTCTATTGGTTGTTGCAAGATATGCGCTGCCACTCGGGGTCTTTTGTCATGCCAGGTGTATGAGTTGAAGAGGGTTTGGAACCTCCTCAGCAGCGCCCCTGGGACTGGTATCGGAATACAGCGAAATAGGTAGGTGAGCTTCGGTAGGATCATCATTTTAAGGGCTGCCACCCTGCCCATCCAAGATATATCGCAATATCTCTTTGAATTAATTTCTGAAGTGACCTTCGTTAGTAGTGTTTCAAAGTTCTCTTTGATCACCACAGTCTTTTTATGTGAGAGGAAGACTCCCAAGTGACGGATCCCCTTGCAAGACCACTTGAAAGAATAAAGGCGCTGGATTTCGTCTCTCTCATTCTGAGGGATATTGATAGAGTAAGCCTCTGTTTTGGCCACATTCAATTTGTAATAGGAGATGTCACCAAATTGTTTAAAAAGGGCCATCAAGGGAGGGAGAGATTCTACTGGGTCCGAAAGGAAGACCGTAAGATCATCGGCAAAGAGTGCAAGCTTTTGGGGGGTGTCATGCATCTGCACCCCATAGATCAGTGTCGATTCTCTAATTGCAATTGCTAGGGGTTCGATAGCTAGAACGAACAGTAAAGGGGAGAGAGGGCACCCCTGTCTGGTTCCATTACTAATTATAATTTTAGGGGAACAGAATCCCACTCCCCTAACCACTGCGGTTGGGGTTGAATATAGTGCTTTAGTCGCGGTGATAAACGGGTCCGGCACGCCAAACGCCGAGAGTGTCTGAAATAAGTAAGCCCATCTCACCCTGTCAAAGGCCTTCTCGGCGTCAAGCGACAGGGTGAGTATAGGGAGTCCCATGTCCATTGCCTCCGAATATATATTTAGAAGGCGTCGGGTATTGTCAGTTCCCTGTCTCCCCTGCACAAAACCCACCTGGTCAAGGTGTATAATTGTGTGTAGATGCTTCCCTAATCGGTTTGCCAATATTTTGGCATAGATTTTGGCATCTACATTAATAAGCGATATGGGTCTGTAACTGGAGCACAGTAATGGATCCTTACCCTCTTTGTGAATAGTGGTGATGTTCGCTTCCAGGAACTCCGCCAGGAAGGCGCCCTTGGTCGCTACACTCTGGAACAGCCGAAGTAGCACCGGAGATATGATTGGGCCGAGCTCTCGGTAAAACGTGACCGTAAACCCATCTGGTCCGGGTGCCTTATGAGGAGCTAGATCTTTTATAGCTCCTTTAACTTCCGCCAACGTGAACTGTCGTTCCAGTTCGGCCCTAGATTCCTCAGATAGGGTGGGCACAGGTAATCTCTCCAAAAACCTGGAGATGTTAACATGTGCAGGGTCGCCAGCTGTTTTAGAGTTCCCAATGTTGTATAGGGAGGAGTAGTAATCAGCGAATGCTGATCCTATTTCTTTAGGGGAATATACTACACCTTCACTCGTTGAGATGCAGGGTATCCTTTTCTGCATCGTGCGCTTGCGGAGCTTATTGGCTAAAAGTTTGTCTGCTCTATTGCCCTTATGGTAATACAGCTGTTTAAGCTTGTGTAGGTTCTCCTGGACCCGTGATAAATCTCTTTTGGAGATTTCGTCTCTGATGAGTCCTATTTGGAGAGCTATCTGAGTGTTTGGGCTAGTTTTGTTCTCCTGTTCTAGGGTTCGGAGATCTCCATATAATTTCGCTAGGGGTTGGCCAGCCTCTTTACGCAATCTAGTCGCTTTTTTAATGAAGTGTCCACGCAGGTACGCTTTGAGAGCGGCCCATACCATAGTGATATCAGAGAGTCCTGAATCATTATGTGTCAGAAACTCCTGTACAATCTCTTGGAGTGCAGGGAGTTCTATTTCCAATAACCACTGATCCGAGAGTTTCCATGGGGGCCTATTAGTGGAGGCTTGCAATTTAGTAAAGTCTAGGTAGACCATGTCATGGTCTGACCACGTGCATGGTTTAATGTTGGGGTTGACAAATTGGTCTAAAGACCATGAGTCACAGAATATATAATCCAGTCTGGAGTACGAGTTATGGGCCTTTGAATGATGCGTGAAGTCTTTCACTGAGGGTGCTAAGCACCTCCAGGCATCATAGAGGTTATGCTGGTATATGAGTTTCCGGAAGGCATTGGAGATAGAGGAAGTATTTCTCTCAGAGTGTACCGCAACAGAGGACTGTTTGTCAGTGGTTGGGTTCCAGACCATATTGAAGTCTCCCCCTATTACTAGGTGTCCCCTCTTAATCTGATCTATGTGTGTCAAAAGTTTGTGAAGGAATGGGATCTGCTTGGAGTTGGGAGCGTACAATGATACCAACGTAAATAGTGAGTTATTGAGCGAACAGATAAGAATCAAAAATCTGCCCTCACTGTCTCTTTCGACATATTCCAATTTGAATGACAGTTCTTTACTAATCAAGATGGCAACTCCTTTGTTTTTGCTTTCTAGGTTAGAAGCAGTTTCACAAACTGGGTAGTGCTGGGAAAGTCCAGAAACACGGGGCTCCCCCATCCAATGGGTCTCTTGTAGGAACATAATGTGAATCTTGTGTATCAGAGCATATTGCTGTAATAGTTTTCTCTTAGTGGGGGAATTTAGGCCTTGCGCATTCAGCGTGGCTATGCGTATAGGGGTCATTTTAGGGGTGTGGGCGAGATTTCCTGAGCTAATTGGAGGGCGAGTGTATTCTAGTTATTAATTACAGGGGTCTGGGTATATGCAGTGGGGCCTAGGGGCTCGTGGGACGTTTTGGAACAAAAGGAATGGTATGTAATGATTAAGAAACTTCCGTGACTGGCTAAAAGTGGTGAGCGTACACTTTCGCAATGAGTGCACCGACTGGTCTATGCCAGTGGGGCACAACTAATAAATTGGGGGGGAGCTAAGCGGAGAGGGGTTCATGGCCCCGCCGGTTTGGAGCCATATGCAAAAAGAAGAGAAGAGGAGAAAGAGCAGGAGAGAAATAAATAGACGAGATAAGAAGAAAGAAAGTAAAGCTTAAGAAACATATGTGAAGTATGTATGTCTCATATAAGATAACAATTAACTTTGTAAACCTCTCAATATAACATTAATTTCAATTTCAACATCAACATTTTCAACATTTTCAACAGGAGGAACTGTGGATTATATTTGATAACCTAACATCGAGTGACTAAGAACTCTACAATCACCACTTCCCTGTTAAGTATCACTAAACTTTTCCTGCCTAATATCATACTCTATGTGCTATATAGACAGGATCACCCTAATGGCGGTATGGACATTCGGGTCTTAGATGATGATACGATTCACTAGGTTATAAGTCGTTAGCTAAGAGTCAGTGAACCGTATTAGCTAGGGCCTGTCATTAAGGATCTCAGTAGGGTTAGGGTAACCGTCTCATAATAGGCCTGTAAAGGAGTGAAGTGAAATGAAATGTCCCAGCAATCTCCATATGGGATAAGGGGTTATGGGGAGAATTAAAGCATGGTCTGGTCATAGGGCAGAATCATCTAATGATAAATCCTCTCGGGGGAGATGGTCATATTATTCAGGGGTAGGTTTGGTCTAATCTCAATTTCTGTCATGGTCGGGTATCTGGGGCGGTCAGATAGGTGAGTCTGAGGTCATTCAATTGTTTAAGTGTATAATTCAGCACAATGGGATCAAGGATAAGCATGTGATTCATTAACAAGAGACAAACATAGCTAATTCCTATAACCCAAACAATGAATAACAGTATATATTTGGACAATAAAAAGAAGAGAACATGTTTAGAGTCTCTAAAAAGTGTCTATTGTAAAGATAAGCAGTGGCAATACATATATGGGCAATAAGATGAAAAAAAAACATGTTTAAGGTCCATGGTAATTGTCCATTGTGATAATAGACCGTAGCAGTGAATATGTGAACATATGTGTAAACAAAAAAACAAAAAAAAAAACCAGCATGTCCAAAGTCTATGGTAAGTGCCCATGTAAGAAGAGAAAAAAAAAAAACAGACAAGTAAGTTACATTATGTAATAGCTTAGATCTCACCCATCTTCATGTTTTTCAATCCATGAGATAGACTTTCCGGGGTTAGGAAGTGTTCCCTCCTGTAGTGAGTTGGTTGTTTCTTTCAGGAGGTTCAGCAGAAATAGTATGAAATAGAAAATATGAGACAGAAAACATAAAAGCAGGCTCTCTATGGGTCTGAATCTTGGTGTGGGCCAATAAGGTCTCTGCGCTTCTTGAAGGTCTCAGTGGAATGTCCAGCAGCGTTAGGGGGTCTTTGTGGCAAAGGCTTCCATGGTGGAGCCGACGCTCTTAGTCCAGTAGTCAGTCCCGGGCTAGAAGAGTGATCCTCTCCGTCAGCAGGGAGTAAGTTCCATTTTTGGAGCAATTCACGGGCCTGTTGGAGAGTGGAAGCCATGTATTGCTGGCCGTCTCTGGTAATATAGAGGCGTACTGGGAATCCCCATCTATATTTTAACTCTTTCTCTCTCAGTATTTTTGTATAGGGCTGGTAATGTTTGCGAATCTGCAGCGTGTGAGTGGAAAGGTCTGGGTAGACCTGTAGACCGGCATATTCTTCAGGTAGGCGTTTATCTCTGGCTAAAGCTCTGAATATTTTTTCTCTGTAAGTGTAGTAGTGGAGCTTCGCTATGACGTCCCTTGGCTGGCCTCCATCTGCTGAGCGAGCTCTAAGGGCCCTGTGGGCTCTATCTATAAGGGTCTCAGAGCCTGTTGCAGGTCCCAGTACTGCTTCAAATAGGCCCTGAAGGTATTTTTCTAGGTCCTGTGGCAGGACTGATTCCGGGATGCCCTTAATACGAATATTGTTACGGCGAGATCTATCTTCTAGATCTGCCAGTTTTAACTCTAAATCTGTGATTTGGATGGCCAGAGATTGGGAGTAGCCGAGTAGGTTGGTGTGATCTATTGCTAGGTCTTCCTGTTTGCGCTCTAGCGCGTCCGTTCGCTCCCCTATGAGGCCAATATCTCTCTTTAAATCCGCATGAGACCTGTCAAATCTCTTGGTCAGGGAGTCATGGTGAGAAGATAATAGGGACTGGATGGCTTCTATCATATTATTATTGGAACTGCCAGATGTTCCCAGGACTTGTGTTGCTTTCTGTTTTAGCAATGATCCGGACTGAGTGTCTGAGGCACTACCAGTATCTGAGTATTCATCTGCTGAGCCCGGTTGGGGAGCGTTAGCATGGTGCTGGAAGTGATCAGCAACAGTTCTCTTTGGCGCGGCTTGGAGCTTCTGTTTCCTTTTGTGGGCTTGCGACATCCTATTGCTGTGAGACATAAGACTTCTTATTGGTACTGAGGTATCACTGTGGAGGGCCTGCTTGTTTCACATAAGCTAATAAGGATACATTGACCGGCGGGGCCACAAACACTTAGGGTTTAGTTACATGCTGTTAAAAGTTTTTCTTTTCAAGTGAAAATGAATGTCCTCTTGAGAGCTACGTGGCCTAGAGGTCTGCTAGTTAGAAGCCTTGTCCTGCATAGATGGTTTCAGCAGTGGCAGGAAAAATAGTGTCTTCTTGTGTAATGGGTGTACTTTATGTAGTTTTTACCCCTTATTTCTGAGAGCTTGTCAGAAGGCTGCGATAGTCTTGACTGTGTACCCCACTCCCCAGGGGATGCGTCTCCACTTGACAAAGTGGGATAAGGGGATGAGGATATGACCCACCTGAGGAACCAGGTGGGAAATGGTAGGGAGAGAGGTCAAAACTCACAGTAGCTGAGTAGAATTAGTTCTGAAGTGTCTCAGGCTGATTGGGTTTATCTCAGTCTCAAAGTGCACACATAAAGGACTTTTCTTCTTTTAGGTAGAGCTCTATCTCGCATATGCAGGTGGAGTGAGCAGTTAAAGTAGCAGGTTAATGTTTAGGGGGTTAACAGTAGTATGGGGGCATAAGAGTTTTCCCAAATAATGCAGCTAGATATGGTGGATGGGTCACGCAGCATCCACCAAGCAGCTGCAGTAGGCCTTAATACTTTGGTATTTTATTTTATTGATTCTTTATTTCCCTCTGTGTCACACCCCTATTATCAGAGGTTACTAGGCTGCGAGTAGCTCAGTTTTAGAAGCGCTAATGCCCTGTCCTCTTAAGGAGCAGTCTGCTGGGGCTTTAAATGTCCGTGTGTAAGCGTGCTGCGGACAGCGTTAAGTAATTTGGGCAAAGTTCCAAGAAGACAAGATGGCGATTTTTCGCGCCACTAAATCCCCGCTCAAGCTAGGCAGTTAAAGCTCCGGGGTACTCACCGCAGCGGCTCTCCACCTCTCCCTGGCCTCCAATAGCGTGTGTCGTCGGTAAGTCCCTCAAACCCCTTTATGGGGGTACAGGCAGCGCTGTATGTAGGAGGGAGGTGCGGTGTCTCTCTCAGGTCCCGGTATGGCGGCTAGGAGTAAACTGCGGTCCGTGCACTGTTGGTCCCAGTTCAGTGTATTAATTCTCCGGTGTGAAATGCCACAAGTGTGGCTAATGTCCGGTGAACCTGTTGGGCTGTGCGTTGTCTGTGCGTTCCGGCTTACGGGCTGTATCGGCTTCCCGAGTCTGTGTGAGCTGAGGGCTCAAAGTACCTTCCTCTCTTTTCTTCTCAGAGGTGCTCGAAAGTCCTAGAGTAAGCACCCTCTGTTGAGGGAACGTTAGGGCAATAGAAAGGGTGATTTTCAATGTTTTGATCACTCTGTATAAAGTTTGAGATAGCTTTTTCTGCAGAGCTTCACTATGGCACGTCTGCTCAGCTAGGCAGTTAACTCCGCCCCCAGGTCATTACCTCTTTTACTGTGATCTCATGAGATTTGACTTAACTCTCATGAGATTTCATAGTAAACTTCCTTAAACTGAATAGGGAAATAACTTGAGAGTGCACGAGGCTCAATCCCTTAGCTGTCCCGAGACAGACATACTGATTTGCTGCTTAGAAGTTGTTTACAATGGGATGTGGCTACTGAGGAACTTTTGAGGTAAAATATCTTTCTTTTTTATATAGAGATGCTCAGGTGATATTTTCTAGTCAGCTTTTACAGCTATGCTGCATCACTTTCAAGTGTTTCAACATTTGGGTATCATGGCCCTTTAAATAATAAGTAATTTAATCTTGATTTAGAGTTATGAGCAGTTAATAAGCTATATATTAAGGAAATGGAATTACATTGCGTGTATTTTTGTGATGTGAAAATGTCGAATTTGTAGATAGGCAAAAAAATGTTTCGCATTTAAACCAAATTCTGATGTAAGATCTCCATAGGATTTAATCATTTTTGTCCGTGTGTCAAATAGTTGAATGACATTTTTTAGACCCTTTTGGGCCCATACTTTAAAGGGACACTGAACACAATTTTTTTCTTTTGTGATTCAGATAGAGCATGCAATTTTAAACAACTTTCTAATTTAGTCCTATTATCAATTTTTCTTCGTTCTCTTGCTATTTTTATTTGAAAAAGAAGGCATCTAAGCTTTTTTTAGGTTCAGAACTCTGGACAGCACTTTTTTTATTGGTGGATGAATTTATCCACCAATCAGCAAGGACAACCCAGGTTGTTCACCAAAAATGGGCCGGCATCTAAACTTACATTCTTGCATTTCAAATAAAGATACCAAGAGAATTAAGAAAATTTGATAATAGGAGTAAATTAGAAAGTTGCCTAAAATTTCATGCTCTAGCTGAATCACGAAAGAAAAATTTTGGTTTCAGTGTCCCTTTAAAGATATAATGTTGGGAACTAGGTATAAAGTCTGGATTACCTTATATTGGGAGATGTTTTGATAGTAAATTATTTATTTGCAATAACCCACACATTTTATTCCATGCCAGAATTAGATTATGAATCGTAAATTTGGGGAGTTTTCCTTTATACGAATATATGTTATGTTGATGTAATAATGCCTTAAGAGATAGAGGGGAGACCTGAGATTCTTCAAAATGTGAAATGTAATTCGCCTCCGAGAGTCAATCCAGCGCCGTCTTTGTTAGACATGCCAAATTATAAAGTCTAAGATTACGAAATGCAAGACCTCCATTGTCTTTGGGGTCTGAAAGATTAGTGATTGAAATGCAGGCTTTGTCCTTCCCCCATAAAAACTTAGAACATTGAGAAAGCTTGAATATCTTTATTGTATACAAAAAACGGAATGTTTTGCAACAAAAATAATATATTATGGAATAGTATTATTTTTTTATCAGGGTAATCTTAGCCGAAAGCATCAGTGGAAGTCTGGTCCAATTATTAAGAGACATATTACACTTCTGCCATAACCAGGAAAGTTGCTCTGATACCAATCATATGGATTCTTAGATAAGAGAATACCCAGATATTTGATATTTTTTTCAACCTGAATAAAAGGGGATTATTTACGCAGCTTTTTTGTTTATTAATCCACAGAATGATTTTTTTTATATTTATTCTGTAGCCAGAAAATGCACTGTATTATATTTAGAAGGATTGGGATATTTTTCCAAGTGTTGGGGAAAGTATAAAATTTATTTTGTCCAATTCCTCTCTGTAAATCACTGCTAGCGGTTCGAGTGCTAAATTAAATAATAAAGTAGAGAGAGGGCATTCCTGCCTTGTTCCTTTATGTAGGGTTATACTAGGGGATAGAGCTCCGTTAATACTCAAAAAGGAGATAGGATATGTATAGATTGTTTTAATGAACTTATGGAAATGGCCTGAGAATCCAAACTTGTTCAGAGTATTGAATAGGTGATCACAAGAAATTGAATCAAAGGCCTTTTTCGGCATTAATTGATTATGGCTAGATCTTTCAGTGGTTTAGAGGTCTGTTTTGACTGGTTAAAAAAAATGTTCAATTAGTAACATGGCTGTTCTAATATTTTTAGTGGCAGTTATCCCTTGCATGTAACCAGATTGATCAGGGTGAACAATATCTCCTATTATCATCTTTAATCTATTTGCAATGATATTTGTGAGGATCTTGTAATCAGTATGAAGTAGAGATATTAGACGGTAAGAGTCCAATAGTTCAGGATTTTTTTCTTTTTTTAATATTAATACTACATTTGTAGCAGAGAAGTAATTGGAAGGTCTGAAATCAGATGGATAATAGGTGTTATAAAGATTCATAAGGGAAGGGCAAATTTTGTCTTGTAATATTTTGTAAAACTCTGCCAGGATCTGGTCCGGCCCAGGAGCCTTACTATTGGCTAATCTGTGAATGGCTTGGGTAATTTCATCTGTGGATATTTCTTGATTAAATCAGAGCTTGTTGTTCTATAGAAATTTTTATTAGTGAGATTTTCTCTAGATTGGAAATCTATTGAGTCTGCTGAGTAGACTTTTTAAAAATATTCATGAAATTTAGTCATAATATCTGATGGAGCAGTGTATTTTTTACCCAGTACTGTTAATGTGCTAATATAGTTATTCTTTCTCCTAGATTTTGCAATGTTGGCAAGGAGTTTAGTAGATTTTGCACCAAATCTATTATATATTGCTTTATTTTTCAGATTAGATTGAAGGGCTTGCCGATTTAAGAAAATGTATCTTTCCTCCATTGCCTTCATATATGCTAAAATGTTTTTTATCCGGATTTGCAATGTATTCTGTGTATCTGTTCTTTAGTTGATTAGCTAGTTGTATTTCTCTTTTCCCTATAATTTTCTTTCTTTTAATCATATAAGCCTTGATTATGCCTCTTATATAAGCTTTTGCTGATTCCCAGAAGATCTCTGGTTTAACGATATATACTCCCCAGATGTGAGATAACCAATTTCTAAATTTGATATCAGAATAAAGGAAGGAAGGAAAAAAAATTCCAATTTGTTTTTTTACAGAGTTTCAGCAAGATAGAGAGTGTAATGAGGGCATGATCAGAGATTAGAATATTATTAATCTAAGAATTGATCTCTGTACCAAGGGAAAGCTCACTAGTCAAAAACATGTCTATTCTAGAAAGTCATTGATAGGTTTTTGATTCACAGGTAAATGATCTGTCATCTGGATTTTGTAGTCTCCACATATATTTTAATATTAGGCTTTTCGCGAATTTGGTTAAAAATATATATTTTTTTATATATGTGGGAGTTTTTGGTTTTAAATCAATCTTATAATGGGTTAAATACTGCATTAAAATCACCCGTCATGATAAGTTTAGAATCAACCATACTAATGAGTTTGGCATATAGCCCTGCCCAGAAAACTGACTGAAAGCCATTTGGGGCATAGATATTACAAAGAATGAATTGTGTATCATGGTACTCTATTTCTAAGATTACATATCTCCCTTCTTGGTCAATATCTTGTGATATAATAGAATAATCAAGATTCTTATTGAAATAAGGGCCACTCCCCTTTTTCTATTTATGGCGTCAGAGGCAATAATCTCACCAATCCATCCAATTTTTAATTTATTAATTTCAAGCTTGCTTAAACTAGTCTCCTGGACAAATGCAATATCAGGGGAAAAATTCTAAATATAGTGTTGTAGAATTTTTTTTCTTTTTATTGGAGAAGAGATCCCCCCCCCCTACATTCCAAGAAACAAAATTAATTTAATATTTCATCCCAAAGTCTTACACATAGAATACAAGCAAAGTAAAATGGAGTAAGAAAGGGGAAAAAAAAGGGAAATAAAAACACATGGATGACACCTCGACCCATTCTTATACAATTCAAAGTTACAGACAAACAGTGGCACCATTGGAGATAAAGTTTATCTATAATTGTTTTTAGGTCATCAGCATTATTTAGCGTTAGAGAGCAGGATATAGTAGTGAGGCTTGGATACCCATCTTAATGAGTTGAGAACAAAAAGGAGCAAGTTCTCGCCTCTTAACTGAGGTTGCGGCAGAAAAGTCCTGAAATACCAGGGCTCTTGGTTAAACTCAAAAGAAGTATGCTTACGATAGAACGTAAGGAATCTGAGTTTATCCTGGTAATTCAGGAACTTAATAATGATTAGTCTATTTGCAGGCAATACATTATTTTTAGAATATTTATTACCAAGTCTGTGAGCTCTTTCTATGGGCAATGGAATAAATTGCTCTGGAATACCTAGAGTTCTAGGTAAAGTTATTGATGCTAACGATCAGATCTGCATACTCTGTGTTTTCTGTAAGCCCTATAATTATTAGATTACTTCTACGCGATCTATCTTCTAACTCGTTCAGTCGATGTTGTAAAAGTTGTATGGATTGGTCTTGTGATTTTATGATATCGAACATCCTCTTTTCTAGCTCAGTGATTCTATTAGACACGTAGTGCTTGACAAATCTGTTTAAAAATTAGGAGCCAGACAGTTGGATTTGAATATAGATATATGGAGAATAACCCAAATTGTTAGGAGCCAGGGGTACACTTCTAGGAGCCAATGGTTCCCAGGCTCCTGAGTTTGTCAAGCTCTGTATTAGAGAATTGGTTAATTTCATTAGACAGATGGGATAGCTCAGAGTTTGAATTGAGGCAAGAACAGATCAGCTATTTGCTTTACTAGTATGTTTGTGTCAATATTAGTCTGTGTAGGGTTTGGATTATTTGTTTTTGCAGCTTCATTGCTATCTAGGCTGTTACAGGATTTTTTTATCCTGTTTAGGAGGCATACTTGGTGATTTAAATCTGTGAGTGTTAAGATATGTGTCCATAGACATAAATATTGGTGTCAAGAACAAAAGGTGAGTGACAAAAAAAAAAAAAAAAAAAGTGTCAGACTAGCGAATAATCATGGAAAAAAATTCTAGTGTGGTGCCTAGGTAAGGTGTACCCACTAGATGAGAGGAAATCCAATAGCGAGGTCAAACAAATTATAGTGAGAACACGATGAGTCCACGGATTTCATCCTTACTTGTGGGATTACGCCTCCTGGTCAGCAGGAGGCGGCAAAGAGCACCACAGAAAAGCTGTATATATAGCTCCTCCCTTCCCTCCCACTCCAGTCATTCAACCGAAGTTAGGAAGAGAAAGGAAAAGCCAAGGTGCAGAGGTGTCTGAAGTTTAACAAAAAATAATAACCTGTCTCATAGAACAGGGTGGGCCGTGGACTCATCGTGTCTAAAAAGAAACAAATTTATCAGGTAAGCATACATTTTCTTTTCTTTTTAAAGACACGATGAGTCCACGGATTTCATCCTTACTTGTGGGATACAATACCAAAGCTACAGTACACGGATGAAAAGGGAGGGACAAGACAGGGAACCTAAACGGAAGGCACCACTGCTTGAATAACCTCTCTCCCAAAAAAAGCCTCAGCCGAGGCAAAAGGTAACAAATTTGTAAAATTTAGAAAAAGTGTGAAGAAAGGACCAAGTCGCAGACTTGCAAATCTGTTCAACAGAAGCATCATTTTTGAATGCCCATGAGGAAGCAACAGCACTAGTGAAATGAGCTGTAATTCTTTCAGAAGGCTGCTGTCCAGCAGTCTCATATGCAAAACGGATGATACTCTTCAGCCAAAAAGAAAGAGAGGTAGCCGTAGCTTTCTGACCCCTATGGTTCCCTGAAAAAATTACAAACAAGGACGACGATTGACGAAAGTCCCTAGTCGCTTGTAAGTAGAACTTTAAGGCACGGACTACGTCTAAATTGCGTAGCAGACGTTCCTTCTGAGAAGAAGGATTAGGACACAAGGAAGGAACAAAAATCTCTTGATTAAGGTTCTTGTCTGAAACAACCATAGGAAGAAAACCCAGTTTAGTACATAACACCACCTTATCCGAATGAAAAATAAGGTAAGGCGAATTATATTGTAATGCCGAAAGCTCAGACATTCATCAAGCAGAAGAAATGGCAACAAGAATAAAACTTCCCAAGATAACAACTTAAGATCTATGGAATGCATAGGTTCAACAGAACCCCTTGAAGAACTTTAAGATCGAAATTCAAACTCCATGGAGGAGCAATCGGTTTAAATACAGGCTTGACTCTTATCAGAACCTGACAAAAGGATTGAACATCTGGGACATCTGCCAGCCGCTTGTGTAACAAAATAGATAAAACAGAGATCTGACCCTTTAGGGAACTCACTGAGAAACCCTTCTCCAATCCTTCTGGGAGAAAAGACAAAATTCTGGGAATCATATTCCACTCCATGAGTAACCCTTGGATTCACACCAATAAAGATATTTATGCCCTATCATATGGAAAATCTTCCTAGATACAGGCTTACATGCCTGAATTAAGGTATCTATGACAGAATCAGAGAAACCTCGCTTGTTTAGGATCAAGCGTCCAAACTCCAAACAAGCAGCTTCAGGGAAATTAGATTTGGGTGGAAGAAAGGACCCTGAATAAGAGGTCCATCCACAACGGAAGTGTCCAGGTTGCACAGATGACAAAGCCACCGGATCTGCATACCAAAACCTGCAAGGCCACGCAGAAACTAGGAGAATCACTGATGCCTCCTCCTATATGATTTGAACAATCACCCGGGAAAGAAGCGCAAACAGGGAAAATAGATATTCTAGGCCGAAGGACCAAGAACTGTCCAGGCAGCTATCAGCTCGGACTGGGAGCCCTAGACTTGGACCCGTATACCAGAAGCCTGGCATTCTGACAAGATGCCATGAGATCCAACTCCAGCCGATCCCATTTGAAACTCAGGTCGGAGAATACTCCCGGACGGAGTTCCCACTCTCCCAGATGAAAAGTCTGTCTATGCAGAAAATCCGTTCCCCAAGTGTCCACCCCTGAGATATGGACTGCTGACAGATAAGGAGCCTCTGCCCACTGGATAATCTTGGCTACCTCAGCCATCATCAAGGAACATCTCGTTCCTCCCGATGATTAATGTAAGATCGTCGTCATATTGTCTGAAAACAGATGAAACTGAGGCCAAATCAGAAGTGCCTTGAAGCTCGCCCTCAGTTCCAGGGAGTCTATAAAAAGAACAGACTCCGCCTGAGTTCACACTCTGCTAAATCATGTTCCCTGTGATAGGCTATCCAGAGACAACCACCATAGAAGATAGTCCCTAGTCTCCTGAATCAGAGTTATTTGAGAAGACAAGTCTGCATAGTCTCCGTTCCATTGCTTGAGTATGCTTAACTGCAGAGGACTGAAGTGGAACGAACAAACGGAAATTTAAGGGTCACAAGGCACTGCTCATTTTATCAACCTTGTAAGGATAAAAGGTTGAGTGGACCTCACCAGGGATTGAACCTGCAACCCTTGGGTTGTAACATAACTCAGCCACAGTGCCTTAGCATGCTAAGCTATCTGTCCGGCTATTGTCCATTGTCGTTACCATCAGCCCAATTACTTCTATGTACTGAGCCACTGAAGGCCGAGAAGTGGACTGAAGGACTGAACCAGTATTGATAGAACTTGATTTCCTGACCTCAGTCAGAAAAATCTTCATTAATATGGAATTTGTCATGATTCCCAAGAAAGCGACCCTTGTACTTGGGGCTAAGGAACACTTTTCCAAAGACACCTTCCACCCGTGAGAGCACGGGAAGTATAACACCATGTCTGTGTATATCTTGCTTGCTGTAAGGATGACGGCTGGACTAGGTTATCAGCCAGATAGGGCGCCATTGCAATGCCCCATAACTAAAGCACCACCAACAGCGATCCCAGAGCCTCCATAAGAACTCGGAACTCTGGCAAGACAGAAAGGAAGGACCACGAACAGGAAGTGTTTATCCAGACAGGCAAAGCCTAGAACTTGAGACGATTCTCGTGAACGGCACATGAAGGCACTTGTCCTTTAATCCACCATTGTCATAAATTGACTTTCTAGGATCAAGGGAGGAATGGAACAAATCAATAGTTTCCATCCTGAAGGACAGGACCCTTCTTAAAAAATGGTCTGAAGATTCTCCTTTTTCGAGAATCACAACCTGATCGGTAACCCTAGATCCTGTACCAGTATTAGAACTGAAAACAATCATCTCCCAGGTCTGAGAGGTCCGCAGTGTAAGGACATCTCACCTTTTGTCTGATCTGCAGACAATCTTGAAAGCAGAAACTGTCTCTGAGAGGAAAACATTTGAGCTTGAAACCAAACTTGAGCGAAAACTGGAAGTCAGCCCCCTACAAGATCCCATTCCGGTCCGGGGCACGTTCCCCATGCTGTCTTTGATTCAACAGCAGGCTAAAAAAAAAAATTTATTTCGTCAAGCCAGGTCCCAACAATGTTTGCTCCTGGCAAGGAATCACCAAAATCTTAGTCTTAGGACATATATCTGTAAGACAAGGCTCTAACCATAAGGTCCCAAGAGCTAAACCAGAGCCACCTATGCTCCCAGTTTGATAATTGGAAGGGAAGAAATTTAAATAAAGGAATTAGCCAATGTGAAAGCTTTATCCAGTCCTGGGTTTTATCCAGGGAAGCTACTGACTAATAGCATCAGACAACGCATCAAGCCAATATGCCGTCACATTAGTGACGGTAGCAAAGTACACAAATGGTTGCCATTGTAAACCCTGGGGTGTCCCATTACGATTTTTTTTCCATAGGACTATCCGCTAAGGGTCGTCCAGCCTTCTTAGCCTAGTCGGCTATGGGAAACAGTCTTGTAAATATAGGGAATGCCTAAGGTACCATTCCATCTGAAACTGAGATTCTCAGTAACATGGAGGAACCATTTAGAATAGCAATTCCTCTAGTAATGCTTTTACCTTGTGGAAAAATATAGAATGCATCATAACCCCAAGAAGAGTGTGAAGGAACGCAGGGCACTGCATGTGGGCCATAAAATTTTGACGGAAACTATAGGAAAAATTTGTGGCCATTGTTAATAGACTCCCAAACAGCAATTGCCATAGAGGGAGTAGATTCCAAAAGAGAAAATAAATATGAATACATTTTTTCACATAGGAAACAATACTGTGCCCTTAAATCTGAAAAGAAACTCCATTCTTGTGTGCGTTTGTTTCATCCTCAGTCACATGGGATGAATTAACAAATAAACAGCTGAAATTCATTTATTATAATGTACACAGAACAAAACGTTACTGTCTCTTTAAATCTTAAAGTAACTCATTTTTGTGTGTTTTTGTACCATCCTACATCACAAAGGATGAATTAACAAATAAACAACCGCAATTCTTTTAATAAAATTTACACAGAAAAAAAATGTTACTGTCTCTTTAAATTTTAAAAGAACATCTTATTTCTGCTCCCAGTTTGATAATTGGAAGGGAAGAAATTTAAATAAAGGAATTAGCCAATGTGAAAGCTTTATCCAGTCCGATTGTGCAGAACAATCCAATAAGAATATTAATATTTATGAACATCACTATGTACATCTAAAAGCAATGTCTTTGCAAGGAACCGCAGAGCACTGCCCGTGGTTCATAAAATTATTCCGGACACTATAGTAGAAAATTGTGGCATGGATTGACCGGTGTCCCCAGACTCTTAACAGCAGTAGCTTTAAAAAGGAGTATATATATATATAATAAAAAAGTGACACATAAAAAATAGTACTGTTTCTTTAAATGTTAAAATAGCATTATCTTTTGTGTGCTTTTGTAGTATCCTATCACAAGGAGGAACTAACCCAAGCAACTGAATCTATATAATAAAGATCACAGATAAAAAAAACTTTACTGTCTTTAGAGTTTAAAAATAACATTGTGTTTGTGTGCTTTGCAAACTGACATTTAATTAGTAAGCAAACAGTTCTGGACCTACTGAACCTCAGCTATTGTGCTGAAGGTGCTCAAGTGTCCAAATTAACAGCATAACAATCAGAGACCTTAACACGTCTGACACACGATGCATTTAGGTCTAGCACTGAGCGCTATATAGTTGTGTGAAACGCTCTACCCTCCGGTATCATAATGGAGGTAGAAAGCGCAACTAACAAAGCTTGTAAAGCTCCGCCCCTTGTGGGCGTGACAGTACTCCATCTCCCAGCACTCTGACTGTACTGCATCCAGAGATGGAGGAAGGAGCTCCAAAATGGCGGGAAGATAACTCCGCCCATCATGGGCGTCATCCTACTCAATCTCCCGGTCGCCATTAAGGTCTATAGATCTGACACCGGGAGATATAGCAACTAAGCCTAAATGTAGAAAACTTAAGCCGAGTATGCTACCGCAAGTAAGGTAGCTCTATATGTTCCGTTTGGCACCAGAAAATAAAAGTTAGACGTCTCCCAGTCGGCATATTTTATGTTAAACCGCCGGAAGTAAAATAACACCGATTCCAGCCCCAGTGTCTGTGTAACATATCTCTCCCTCAAGAAGAGACCACAGTCCCATCACAATAAAGAGGCCAATCTTTATCTTAGCCCTTGACATGTGATTGTATGCAGTGTAGTGCTCAATTTCTTCTGAGAGAATGATGTCCCCAGAAAAAATAAAGTTAGCACTTACCTTGAATGCTGTGCGACAGCATGGCAGTCCAGCAGGTGTAAGAGGTCCTCTCCCTCCCATAGCCCTGTGGAATAAGATAAGCCTGAGTTAAATGTGCTTAGGCTATCTGGATTAGGGCAGCAAATATGTATAGGAGGCGCAGTGAAAATTATGTCCCACCAGTTCCTATTGCTTTAAAGCCACCAAATGCTCTACTAAAGAGACTGATCTGGACTAGGCTACACCCTAGAACAAAGTAGCACTCTCTGGCACTACTTTAAAAATAATAAACTCTTGATTGAAGAATCTATAACTAACACCTCACTTTACCTCTTCCTATCACTAACGTAGGCTAAGAGAATGACTAGAGTGGGAGGGAAAGGAGGAGCAGCTCTGCTGTGATGCTCTTTGTCTCCTCCTGCTGAGCAGGAGGCGTAATCCCACAAGTAAGGATGAAATCCGTGGACTCATCGTGTCTTTAAAAAGAAAACAAACAAAAAAAATTAAAAATCTGAAAAAAACTTTTACCCAAAAGTGGTTATGAGTGTTAGAAAATGTGTCTATAGATATTGGTGACAAAAGCAACATAGGAGTGGGAGAAAATATAAGTTTAACAGACTCTTAGAATTGAGAATACCCCTCTAGACTCCAACAAAGTTTTTACCTTATAATAGTTGTATATGAGTCTACATATTGGTAATAATTGTATCGGGCCTCAGAAACCACCACGGGAATGCATTCTATGAAGTCCCGCCAACTGTAGGTGCTTTGGTAGAGTTAAACTGTAAGATAAATAAGCATTAAGCAAATATTCATAGGTGTATCTTATGCTTTCCTCTGAAGGATCTTATAAGTGAAACATGGCCAGAATAATGGAGTATATAAATATATCAGAGACTTTCTCTTGAGTTATTGCTATGACAATCTTTTAAGCATACATGTAGGGAAGAAAAAAAAAGGCTGTTAAAACTTTTAACATCAGAGAATAATTATCACAATACAAAGTCTCTAGCCAACAAATTATACTTCCTTAGAATGCTGTGTCTAGCAACTCCTGTTAACTAAAGGGGAGGAAAATGTATTATATTGCTTGTAAATTAATACATAGATATTTTTATAGCACAGTCATATAAACCCATGCTTATAAGGAGTTCTGAGTCTCCTAAAAAAAGACAAAAACAACTTTAGGTGGTATAATTGTGTTATGTTATAGATGAAAACTTGAAATCAGTAAAGACAAATAACTGTGGTCTTTAAGGATACACTGAAAAGATAGAACAGTGCTTTCCTCTATATGATCTTGTAAGCAAGTCCTTGCCAAAGGTTCAAAGCACTTGAATCTAAGATATCATGAGTTCTCTTAATGGGATGTGCTGTAACAAAGCTTGACACGTAGTTTCTTTAAGAACAGTACTTGCTTTATCTCCTGTATGACATTCACACAGGAGTCTCACAAATATTTGAGTCCTATTTTTTCCACAGTAAAATGCTTTATTCACGTTGTAAGCTAGTAATTTAATTGTGTTCAGAATATTTAGTTTAAAGGGTCTCCAGGTTTAGGTTTGAGGACATAGTTTTACCCCAGCTAGATGACCTTAGCCAACGATCCAGCCCACACAAAAGAACTGGGGAAAACAAATGCTGGATCCTTACACATACTCTTAACAGATGGGGGAAAAATCATTTATGAGCAAAAACAAGGTGTAGAAAAGAAGACAGTTACTTATCTTGAGGCTATTTTCGGACTCTCGATAGCCTATTTCTCTTCAGCGCAGTTCAGTGATTTGAGGTATTTGAGGAATAATCCTGTATATGCGCTTCTGAGGGTAAAAACCCTTGGGAGGGAAGCAATGGTAAATGGTGGTTATGGATGTTGTTATCTCCTTCCCTTTGGTGGCGAGTGCTGGAGAGTGTGATAAACCGCCCCCCTCACACTCAAGCCACCATGGGGTCTTGGGATCAATCCTCCGTTGTGGCACTGGACTCTATGTGAGCTGACACCTGCCTCTTCTGTGCGATATCCAGGATCGCTGTCCTCAAGGTAAGTGGTCTCAGGCCTCTCTGTGCAGCATGGAGCGCTGCTGTTCAGCGTTACCAACGACTTATCCCAACAGTGGCTGTCTGACGACTGTGTTCCTTGCTGGAGCTGAATAGATGGATCGCAGTCCTGGCAAGTGGACCAGAATAGCTATGTGTGGCTTCTAGATCAGGGATGCACAAAGGCAGTACTCTCACTCCCACCTTCGTGCTTGTAGTCCGGTGAAGAAATTGCAGCCTCTCACCAATAACTCAATGATGCCGTTGGTGGTGTAGCTCTCTCACCTACGGCGCAAATTTTGCATGCCCGAACTAGTTCCTCCCACAACGGAAGCCGATATTTAAACCAGTAATACAGTGCACTGAAGATAAAAATGTGAGTGGGTAAGTTTGGAACCGAACCCTAATTTCTCAATATCATAACTGTTAAAAAGAATCCAAAACAAAAATATACACCTTACTTATACTGTACATAAACTTCTAAAAGATTACTGTGCGGCAGCCTTTGCATTTGCTCTTACAACTGGCAGAAATCTGACCGGCAACAGTGTGCACTGAGTATCTGATATTCTACATATCCAGAGAGATATACATCAGAATATTCTCCACTTTGTCCTATCTACATTTGTTATCACTTTAACGTTTTCATCCCCAGCACATTTACAGCAAGAAGAATGATATTTCTGGTTTAAGACCAAAATAAAGGTGTTCCACATACCTCTATGGTTCAGAATATACAGTTTTAAAGGGTTGAAATAGAAAAAATAGAAATGCAAAGCATTTACTATAAAGAAGCCTTTTTTTCAGGCACACTTGTTAAAGGGACATCAAACACTGAGATTCTAATATACAATGTTTAATTGGGCATAGAATGAATACCCTGCAATTTAGTTATTTATTTTGCACCTCTTCATGAAATTTAACTGAAAGTTGTGGGCTTTGAAAGTGAAGACTTCAAATTTCAAGTTAAACATTGCTATATTCAACACAGACTTTGTTTGCTCTTTTCCCTATGGGCCTAATGATCTAAAGCTGTGCTCTTAGGCGAGATTATCTAACCAGTCTCGTAAGTACTTTGAGGTCCCTTAAAAATTTTTAGATATGCAAATTTTAGTGTGAGATCTGTTTATCTAACTATGCAGAAGGAGAGACACTATATACAATATAATGCTAAAAAAAAGCCCCCAAAGATTGTGTGATTTTTCTAAATTGCCGGCGAGTTTTTAATCATCAAGCCCTGTATGTTTAAGGATCACTGCAAGAAGATCACAGCATCCACACTTTAGCAGCCAAGATATCATCAGTACCATAATGTCACTAGTACCATAATATGGCAGCTGCTAACCCCTTGAATGCCAGATAGGGCTGCAACACATTGCCCTCTCTGGAATCCCTGGATAGTTTTCTTTATTTAGGGAAGGATTCAAAGGTACAAAAATAGCAGTAACATTTCAGGTTATACACCCTTAGCGACTAAAGGTGTATAACCTGAAACGTTACTGCTATTTTTGTACCTTTGAATCCTTCCCTAAATAAAGAAAAGATTTGGAAGCTTATGCTGTGGACACCTTTGTTTATTGGATGTACTTTGGAGCTAGCAGTGAGCTCCTGTCTGCGTTTGCATTTGCATTGCTTGAAGATATTGTTGGTTCCCTACATTGGATTGAGTTAACCATATGCCTAACAGTAATACATGAATAACCTGAACTACCTATCTCAAGGTGAGTAACCACCACTCACCTTTCTAACAATGGATGACTTACTGTGTTGTGACAATGTTATTGGCTGTGAGTTGTCATGAAAAGTAAAATGTCAGCTCTTAAAGGGAGTCCTGTCAAAATAAAACATTAATGATTCAGATAGGGCATGCAATTTTAAACAACTATCCAATTTACTTTTATCATCAAATTTGCTTTGTTCTCTTGGTATCTTTTGCTGAAAGCTAAACCTAGGTAGGCTCCTATGCTAATTTGCTTGAAAGCTGCCTCTTATCTCAGGCTAGTTCATGTGTGCCATACAGATAACACTGTGCTCACTCATGTGGAGTTATTTATGAGTCAGCATTGATTGGCTAAAATGCAAATCTGTCCAAAGAACTGAGATAAGGGGGCAGTCTACAGAGGTAATCACAGAGGTAAAAAGTACATTAATATAACAGTGTTGGTTATGCAAAACTGGGCAATGGGTATTAAAGGGATTATCTATCTTTTTAAACAATAAACATTTTCAAGTAGTCTGTCCCTTTAAAACAGTCAAATAACTGCCAGTCTAAATTCCAAGATCAAGGCTAAATGTAAATTACACTGAATTTAATCTAGCTATGCTGCACTAGTAATGACATAAACTACCTGTCACAGACTTAATTCAAACACTCTCCCTTTCTGACTGCACCTAAACATGCAACATGATTGGTTGGAAGTATTTGAAATGTGCTGCTTTGCACATTAAAGTGACTCTCTGTGTAGTAGTCTTTAAGGCCCCCATACATGGCAAGCCTTCATACTCCTAGAATGAGTCAACCACCTTTTCCACTATTCATAACATTCTGGTCTCTTCTTTCAAAACAATGATTACGGTAAGTTATAAAGAGCATAATCATCAAGGTCCTCAATTTAATATCAATGTTACATCTGTAGTCTAAAGAACTGAACACTGTAGTAGTAATAATAATAATAATAAACAAAGGGAGATTAACACTCAGATAGAAAATGAACTGCTGACCCATGAGGAATTCAAACAGTAAGGACATGCTTAGGACACAATTTTTTATTTCTGAAGCATTTATATTTAGCTATTACCAGTTTAGCTCGACAATTTCTGTCAGCCAGGGAGCCGCGGCTTATAAAATGTTACTTCTGATAAGTAAATATTTGGGTTAGTCTACATCTATCTCTATATAAATAAATCTGTGTGGGTCTTCAATATTCTGAACAAATCTAAATGCCCAAGTATAAAAAGGGAGAAAGAGACAAATGCTGATGTTTAAACTCTGTTTGAAACATATATACTGTATATAACCTATTAGCATTTTAACAAAATGGTTTCCTCATACATAAAGGAATCTAAGGAAGTTCAATCATATGGAATGCTTGACCCACATCAATATGCACTTTAAGCAGAGAATGCACATGATCACCAAGCAGTTCTAAGGAATGCATTGATTTGCAGACAGCAAATGCTGTGAAATGGAAAGCAGTCTGTTCTCTCCATTATCACAACCAATCCCCACAGCTAGCAGTAATATCCAGGCAGACTTCTGTGTGTAATACAAGTTTTACACTGCGGCCTCCTGTAACTAAACCAGTGATGTAACCATAAAGTACACTTGCTAACACCACACAAAAGGACCTGCCTGCAAACTAAGACACTAATGCTTTTTCAGTTTCAGAGGTCAAATAGGCCTGTAAGTGGACACTGCCCATCCACAATCAGGTGGCTTAAATACAGACCAGCCATTAGCTAAACTGCACCACATTTACTATAGAATATATGATTATGTCTATGTGGCACCCTCCCTCCTTTGACAGCCTCTGCTTCCATATAACACTTTTTCTAACTATGTGCCATCCCCTCCCTCTTCTGTATCATCCACTCCATGTCATCCCTTCCTGCTGTATCATCCTTCCCACCTCAAATGGCACATCCCTTTCACCTTTTTAGATCTTCATCCCCCCCCGTGTTATATCCCCCCAATGTGTCATCCTTCCTTTCTGTTCATATTATCACATAACCTAGCATAATCCTTTTCCACTCTTCTTGTGCATCATCTGTGCCATCCTCTACCCACTACACAAGGCAAATGGCAACCCCAGACAATGGCTTTTGCCTCCTTTGAGCCTCGTCAGTGAGGTGCAGCAATATCCCTCTAAGCACAATGGGCAAGGAGTACACATCAGGTTTCCCACATCACCCTTAGGGAGGCTTTACCCAGGGTCATAATACAAATACATACAGAAAGAGAAGCAATCGGCCAGGAACGAAAACAGCTCAGTGGCTTATTCTATGGCCTGGTTGTCACTGGGAGTAGCTTATTTTAGCCCAATTGTGCTTTTCACAGAGGAGAACTTTCCTGCAGTATATCAGTCCAGCCCTGAAATGCCAGGCAATTGGTGATAGGGGAAACCAGATGTGGACTCCTTGCCCAATGCGCCTAAAGGGATTTGGCTGCACTTTACTGAGGAGGCCCAAAGGAGACTAAAACGATCGTCTGGGGTTGCCATTTACCTTGTTCAGAGAATTGCCTGGTATTTCTGGGCTGGACTGACCTTGTTAGGCAATCTCATACTGATAAACTTAATGAAAGTTCTCCTGTGCGAAAAGCACAATTGGGCTAAAAGAAGCAACTCTCAGGTGGTAACAAGGCCATAGAACAAGCCACTGAGCTGTTGTTCGTTCCTGGCAGATTGCTTCTCTTTCTGTATGTATGTGCTTAGGAGATGCACATATTCATGAGTGTATGAAGACGCTGTATATGTGTTATCTAGTAATATTACTTCAGGGGTTGCACTCCATTCAATGATTGCACCTGTGTACGCTTACCCAGGGAATGCAAGTATATGTGTGCATGCGACTATAGAGACTGCACATCCTGTGTATTTGTGCAGAACCAGCACACTTTTGTATACATGTGTAAAGGTGTTTACTTACACTTAAACAATGTGCAATGAAACACATTTGTGTATTATTTTGGGAGGTGAAATTATCTTCACACGTAGACATATAGTTCATACAAACACGAACAGGTCATATACATATGCACAAAAATGCAAGGACCCTGCAAAGAAACATAAACAAATTGTACCTGTACTTATACAGTATATAAGTATATCAGCAATCCTAAAAGACAGATCCTTCATACTAATTATATATATACCCATACAGTCATGTACAGCCTAAATAAATATATGTGCATCCCTGATACATAAACATGCAGGTACCATGCATAAAGAAATATGTGTGCTGCCACTGCATAAAGCAGAAATAATCAGTCAGTTATACATTGATGAGCTGCAACTATAGTTATAAATGTGCATATAGATGTATAGTACTTATACACATGTACACACAGTGATAAGCAACCCCTGTGCTGTTGAACATTTGTACAACCAACATTCAGAAATGTGCTGCCCTGAATAAATACAAAGATGAACAATCCCTAGGGTACCAACACAGAATTATAGAACACCCTTTCCTGGCTTCTTAAAAAAAATGATTCATCAATATTCTGTCTGGTCCTACATTTCACAAGTCTGTTAATCCTTGACATACGAACACATACACGACAATGTGCATACATTGCATTATATATATAAAATATATTATATATAAATATAATATATATAAAAAACATACATACACACACAGTTGTGCATACGTTCCTACACATACAGATATGTAGGCCTTGCATAAACAAATAGGTGCTATCACTTTAAGAAAAATATTCTACACTATATGCAAATATTTATAGACGATTAATCCCTGTGTACGGTCATGTGAATACTCTTCATCATACAGACACGTGCAGTAATAAAACGATGCGAGTATACACAATGTGCAGTCACTGCATACTTGCAAAATAAATACAGGTGTCAAACCACTGTATAAATATGAATATATACAGTTTCAATTGCGCAGCCTACATATACGCATACGTCCAGATTGTATACACAACTGTATGTGCTACAGCCCCGCCTTGCACACAGTAGCCTGCATTACATTACAGTATGATGTCAGTGCAGTTCCCGCTAGCTCTCTTTACCTGCCGTTTTTCAGGTCCTACCACCGGCTCTGCTTCAGCCTCTTGTCATCACCCTCCCCTTTGCTGCAGGCCCCAACATCCGCGCCGGGGAAGGGTGATCACAAAGGCCGGATCATGCACAATTCCATAAGGACACCGGGGGCTGTGAAAATCCGTGATCCCCCCCTCCCCGGTACCAAACAGCTGGGGCGGGGGAGACTACCGTAATCACCCTATAACACTGACATAGCAGCAAGCGCTACCATAATTTTCCTAGTATACAGGTACAGTCAAAACTACCGTAGTCAACATACTAAAGAAAGTAGAACAAAGGCTGTCCTAGCCATCCTATAGTAGGCACGTGAACAAACTTACCGTAAACACCTTTCAAACAAATGAGCGTGCAACTACAAAATCAATAACTCTTACAAGCACTTAGCAAATATTTATGTAATATTAAAGGGACAATTAAACACCTCAATATATTTCTATAAATTGTTTAATCACATATAGTAAAACAACTTTACAATATAATTTCATTATTTATTTTGTTCTTCTTTCCTGTAATTTAATTCTGAATATTGTGGGCTTTCCCATTCATGCTAAACATACACAGCTATATTCCACACAGTCATTGGTTACACACTCTAGTAAGCCATTTTTAACCATTCCTAATTGGCCTCATCAGAATATGTAACCTAAGTTACAATAGCCACGTTCGGCAAGCACCTCCAGCGAGCCCAGCCTCACTTGGGGCGTTTGGGGAAGGCTTCCAAGTCAAATGCTGGGAGTTCGCTGAACGCTCAGGTGACGTCAGTCCCAGCGCTTCCAGCTTGCTGGTAACGCTGAGAGTGAGAAGAGTAAGCGTCTGAGCGTCTCAGCTCCTTATGACGTGGCTTGGGAGCATTTTCTTAACCGATGTTTCCCAGCGCCACCTGATCATTCAGGGGATTTAACTGGCGCTGGGTCTTGGGGTTTGACAAACGCGTCTCAAATGGCGGCACCCACTTCTTTATATACATAAGAATGTTACCCTTATTTTTTCAATATTTAAACAACTAATATAATTTAAAAAAATACATGTACAATTTATTCTCAGGCAAATCTTTGCTTTGAATACAATATTCAAGAAATGGTTTATTTAGTGTTTAATGTCCCTTTAAAGCTCAAAACATCTCCACATGTATAATTACATATACTTTTGAGTGATATTGGTTCCCTATAACAAGAGTGGTGTTCCTACTGTTTCATTTAAACACACATGTTGCTATATTATGCTGTATTCATTTTTTAATTTTTTTTTTAGTTGCCTGCAAAAGACATCCATGCCTATGCACTTTGGGGTCGTAGAATCTCTAACTTTCCTATTAAAAAATGATCCTATATAGACGTAAATATTTTCACTAGCAATTTACCATTGTTTAGTTTTTAGAAGACTTATTAAGCCTCTTAATTTATTAACAAGGATGTCAAAGGAGCATACCATTTCCACGTTTTATGGCGGGCATTTAGAACTGCATTTTGAAATAAGTTTTCATTTACAAGTAAAAAAATAAATGCTCAATGGAACAAAATCTCACCAGTAGAAAAATCATTATGGTAACATATCGGTGATGACTGATTGTGGCACTGCAGGTGACATGTTGGGACAAAATCAAAGTAGGGCGCACACACTCTTGAGGTGCACAAGGACAAAGGGAATCACTATGCAGTGGAGGGTTCATGATTCAGCTGAATCCATGCCATGGACATCAATCAATATTTTGTCATTTCAAAATGCAGAATTGTACTATGTCAACACTTCAGTATAAAGTGTACACCTCATCTAGAGTAACAAGCTTGTAACACTTCAGCCTACCCTAAATGTGTCAAATTTCTAATGGCCTTCCAGTAATGAACATGATAACTGTGAAATGTTACAATAAAAGGAGGCAGAAGTAATTATCTATGTATTTATTTTTCGTGCTTTGTGTTAATATTAGTGGGTTAAAAGACATGAGACTCAAATATTTCCTTTCTTGATTCAGATAGAGCATGCAATTTTAAACAACTTTTATTCCTTTTGTATCCTTTGTTGAAAAGCATACTAGATAGGCTCAGGAGCAGCAATGGAGTACTGTGAACAAGCTACCTATTAGTGGCTGCACATATATGCCTCTTCTCATTGGCCCATCCAATGTGCTCAGCTAGGCCTTAAACATCAGCAAAGGATACCAAGAGAATATAGAAAATGTAATGATAGAAGTAAAATGGAAAGTTAAAATTGTATGCTTTATCTCCTTGTTTCTCAACTGCAGTCATCAAGTACCCCAATAGGCCAGGTTTTTTATTAAAGCGGAACCAGTGAAATAATCAGTTGATGGGTGAGAGCATGTTTAGCAACCATGGTTACTGATCAGCAGATTATTTCACCTGTGCACTGGCTCAGCTATAATGAAAACCTGGCCTGTTGGGGGTACTTGAAGACTACGCTTGAGAAACACTCTATCTAAATCATGAAATAATATGTTGGATTTTATGTCCCTTTAAATAATTGTACTATGTGGAAATTTGGCAAGCCAAGCATGTATGTGAGTTAAATCACTGCAGTGTGCATGTGTTGTAGTTAGTGATGTTGCAAACCTAAAATTTTGCGATCGCGAACAGCGGTCGCGAACATCCGCATCTGTTCGCGAACGGGCGGACCGGGATAGACTTCAATAGGCAGGCGAATTTTAAAACCCACAGGTACTCTTTCTGGCCACAATAGTGATGGAAAAGTTGTTTCAAGGGTACTAACACCTGGACTGTGGCATGCCGGAGGGGGATCCATGGCAAAACTCCCATGGAAAATTACATAGTTAATGCAGAGTCTGGTTTTAATCCATAAAGGGCATAAATCACCTAACATTCCTAAATTGTTTGGAATAACGTGCTTTAAAACATCAGGTATGTACACTACTGTTACACCAGATATGAGTTGCACTGGGGTGACACTGTGCCCTGGCAGGCAGGCACTGAAACGCACACATGTGAAGGAAACTGACTGCTATTATTCAACACAGTCAAAAAAGTGTTTTTTTTTATTTTTTTAAATCTACACTACTGTTACACCAGATATGAGTTGCACTGGGGTGACACTGTGTCCTGGCAGGCAGGCACTTAAACGCACACGTGTGAAGGAAACTGACTGCTATTATTTAACACAGTCAAAAAAGTGTTGTTTTTTTTTTTAAATCTACACTACTGTTACACCAGATTAGTGATGTTGCGAACAGTTCTGCCGCGAATAGTTCGCAGCGAACATAGCATGTTCGCAGCGGACGGCGAACATATGCGATGTTCGATCCGCCCCCTATTCATCATCATTGAGTAAACTTTGACCCTGTAGCTCACAGTCACAAGACACATTCCAGCCAATCAGCAGCAGACACTCCCTCCCAGACCCTCCCACCTCCTGGACAGCATCCATTTTAGATTCATTCTGAGCCTGCATTCTTAGTGAGAGGAGGGACAGTGTAGCTGCTGCTGATTTAATAGGGAAATCGATAGCTAGGCTAGTGTATTCAGTGTCCACTACAGTCCTGAAGGATTCATCTGATCTCTGCTGTAAGGACAGCACCCCAAAAAGCCCTTTTTAGGGCTAGAACATCAGTCTGCTTTTTTTTTCCCTGTGTAATCTAATTGCAGCCTGCCTGCCAGCTCAGGCTCACAGCGTATACTGTGCCCACTTGCCCAGTGCCACCACTCATATCTGGTGTAACAGTAGTGTACATTTAAAAAAACAAAAACTTTTTTTAATTTGAAATAGTAGCAGTCATTTTCCCTCACACGTGTGCGTTCCAGGTCCTGCCAGGGCACAGTGTCACACCAGTGCAAGTCATATCTGCTAAAACAGTAGTGTACATTTAAAAAAAAAAAAAAAACCTTACACTACCTGAACGATACAACATCATACCTGATGTTTTAAAGCACGTTATTCCAAACAATTTAGGAATGTTAGGTGATTTATGCCCTTTATGGATTAAAACCAGACTCTGCATCAACTATGTAATTTTCCATGGGAGTTTGCCATGTATCCCCCTCCGGCATACCACAGTCCAGGTGTTAGTCCCCTTGAAACAACTTTTCCATCACTTTTGTGGTCAGAAAGAGTCCCTGTGGGTTTTAAAATTCGCCTGCCTACACGTGTGCATTTGAGGTCCTGCCAGGGCACAGTGTGACACCAGTGCAAGTCATATCTGCTAAAACAGTAGTGTACATTAAAAAAAAAAAAATCCTTTTTTTAATTTGAAATAATAGCAGTCAGTTTCCTTCACACGTGTGCGTTTCAGGTCCTGCCAGGGCACAGTGTCACACCACTGCAAGTCATATCTGCTAAAACAGTAGTGTACATACATTTAAAAAAAAAAAACAACAACCTTTTTTACTGTGAAATAATAGCAGTCAGTTTCCCTCACACGTGTGCATTCCAGGTCCTGCCAGGGCACAGTGTGACACCAGTGCAAGTCATATCTGCTAAAAAAAAGTAGTGTACATTTAAAATAAAATAAAAACTTTTTTTAATTTGAAATAATAGCAGTCATTTTCCTTCACACATGTGCGTTTGAGGTCCTGCCAGGGCACAGTGTGACACCAGTGCAAGTCATATCTGCTAAAACAGTAGTGTACATTTAAAAAAAAAAAAACCTTTTTATTGTGAAATAATAGCAGTCAGTTTCCCTCACATGTGTGCGCTCCAGGTCCTGCAAGGGCACAGTGTCACACCAGTGCAAGTCATATCTACTAAAACAGTAGTGTACATACATTTAAAAAAAAACAACAACCTTTTTTTACTGTGAAATAATAGCAGTCAGTTTCCCTCACACGTGTGCGTTCCAGGTCCTGCCAGGGCACAGTGTCACACCAGTGCAAGTCATATCTGCTAAAACAGTAGTGTACATTTAAAAAAAAAAAAAAAAAACCTTACACTACCTGAACGATACAACATCATACCTGATGTTTTAAAGCACGTTATTCCAAACAATTTAGGAATGTTAGGTGATTTATGCCCTTTATGGATTAAAACCAGACTCTGCATCAACTATGTAATTTTCCATGGGAGTTTGCCATGTATCCCCCTCCGGCATACCACAGTCCAGGTGTTAGTCCCCTTGAAGCAACTTTTCCATCACTTTTGTGGTCAGAAAGAGTCCCTGTGGGTTTTAAAATTCGCCTGCCTATTGAAGTCTATGGCGGTTCGCCTGGTTCGCAAACTTTTGCGGAAGTTCGTGTTCGCCGTTCACGAACGCAAAATTTTAGGTTCGCGACATCACTACACCAGATATGTGTTGCACTGGAGTGACACTGTGCCCTGGCAGCCAGGCACTTAAACGCACACGTGTGAAGGAAACTGACTGCTATTATTTAACACAGTCAAAAAAGTGTTGTTTTTTTAAATCTACACTACTGTTACACCAGATATGAGTTGCACTGGGGTGACACTGTGCCCTGGCAGGCAGGCACTTAAACGCACATGTGTGAAGGAAACTGACTGCTATTATTTAACACAGTAAAAAAAGTGGGGTTTCTTTAAATCTACACTACTGTTACACCAGATATGAATGGTGGCACTGGGCAAGTGGGCACAGTATACGCTGTGAGCCTGACACACACGCTGGCAGGCAGGCAACTGCAATTAGATTACACAGGAAAAAAAAAAGCAGCCCTAAAAAGGGCTTTTTGGGGTGCTGTCCTTACAGCAGAGATCAGATGAGTCCTTCAGGACTGTAGTGGACACTGAATACACTAGCCTAGCTATAGATTTCCCTACTAAATCAGCAGCAGCAGCTACACAGTCCCTCCTCTCACTAACAATGCAGCTTCCGAATGAATCTAAAATGGATGCTGTCCAGAAGGTAGGAGGGTCTGGGAGGGAGGGTCTGCTGTTGATTGGCTGGAATGTGCCTGCTGACTGTGAGGTACAGGGTCAAAGTATTACTCAATGATGACGAATAGGGGGCGGATCGAACATCGCATATGTTCGCCCGCCGCGGCAAACGCGAACATGCTATGTTCGCCGTGAACTATTCGCCGGTGAACAATTCGCGACATCACTAGTTGTAGTGACTATAAGTAATTAGAGGTTCCTAGCTGCTTGTACCATACCCTTATAACCTTCCCATCAACCCACTTTTTTCTTCAACTTGCCATAAGTAACTAATTTCAAGAACAAATTTACCTCCAAATAAGTACACTGACACAGTTTATTGGCGAAAACTGGAGAGGTCACATTTATTAATTATAAACCAAACCATTGCTTTTATGGCAGAATTATGAGCAACTCAATTAACTTATTATCCATCATGAAAATCATTACCATATTCAACCAAATAGCAAAACATGACATTGAATTGGGGCCTAAGCATTAGGTGGCAAGACTGTGGCAAGTTTAGGCCAATCATCCACATACTGGTGTCTTGCTTGGTTGTTACCCTTAAGGAGTTGCATGGGTGGTTGTATTCTGAGATGACCAACTAGCCAACTTCTGTGCCTCTAGCCATGCCTTGGTCGCTGTCTCCTCTTAACCCCTCTGCCATTGTCTTTGACATCCGTGGTTTATGTCATCTAGGGTGGGAGGGGGGAAAGAATTAGAGTTATACAAGGAAAACAGGAAATGAAGGGGGCACCTGTAGCTGTCTGGTGATCTTATATACTTTTATCCGTGATAGTGTTAATAACGTTATTAAAATGAAAGTAATAAATTTAACCTATATTAATTTTTTCTTATGCTGAGTGTTGATATCAAATTCACAATATCCGCTTTAAATATTTGTCACAAAATAAGGTGTGGTTTATACTAACCTATGTGGCGGCACAATCTGACTACTTTTGCTAGTTATCAAAAAACTAGCAGGTACGCTCGGCACTTTTCCGGCCCAGCGTACCTGGTTTTCAAACCGCCGCCCTGAAGGCGGCAGATCCCATAGGAATCAATGGGAGTCTGACCATAGCGAAAGTTCATGTTCACTGCTGCCAGACATCCCATTGATTCCTATGGGAGCTGACTACACCTAACACCCTAACATGTACCCCGAGTCTAAACACCCCTAATCTGTCCCCCCTACACCGCCGCAACTAAATAAAGTTATTACCCCCTAAACCGCCGCTCCCGGAGCCCACCGCCACTCTAATAAACTGATTAACCCCTAAACCGCCGCTCCCGGAGCCCACCGCAAGCTATAATAAATATGTTAACCCCTAAACCGCCGCTCCCGGTCCCCGCCGCAACTATAATAAATGTATTAACCCTTAAACCGCTGCTCCCAGACCCCGCCGCCACCTACAAGATACCTATTAACCCCTATCCTGCCCCCCCTATACCGTCGCCACCTATAATAAAGTTATTAACCCCTATCCTGCCGATCCCGGACCTCGCTGCAACTAAATAAATAGTTTAACCCCTAAACTGCCGCTCCCGGACCCCGCCGCAACCTATATTAAACTTATTAACCCCTAATCTGCCCCCCCTACACCGTCGCCACCTATAAAACATTTATTAACCCCTATCCTGCCCCCCCTACACCGCCGCCACTGTAATAAAATTATTAACCCCTAAGCCTAAGTCTAACACTAACCCTAACACCCCCCTAACTTAAATATTAATTAAATAAATCTAAATAATATTTATCTTATTAAATAAATTAATCCTATTTAAAACTAAATACTTACCTTTAAAATAAACCCTAATATAGCTACAATATAAATAATAATTATATTGTAGCTATCTTAGGATTTATATTTATTTTACAGGTAACTTTCAATTTATTTTAACTAGGTACAATAGCTATTAAATAGTTATTAACTATTTAATAGCTACCTAGCTAAAAGAAATACAAAATTACCTGTAAAATAAATCCTAACCTAAGTTACAATTAAACCTAACACTACACTATCATTAAATTAATTAAATAAATTACCTACAAATAACTACAATTAAATACAATTAAATAAACTAACTAAAGTACAAAAAATAAAAAAAGCTAAGTTACAAAAAATAACAAAAATAAGTTACAAACATTTAAAAAATATTACAACAATTTTAAGCTACTTACACCTAATCTAAGCCCCCTAATAAAATAAGAAACCCCCCCAAAATAAAAAAATTCCCTACCCTATTCTAAATTAAAAAGTTCAAAGCTCTTTTACCTTACCAGCCCTTAAAAGGGCCTTTTGCGGGGCATGCCCCAAAGAATTCTGCTCTTTTGCCAGTAAAAGAAAAATACAACCCCCCCCAACATTAAAACCCACCACCCACATACCCCTAATCTAACCCAAACCCCCCTTAAAAAACCTAACACTACCCCCCTGAAGATCATCCTACCTTGAGTCGTCTTCAGCCAGCCGACCATCGATGGAACCGAAGAGGAGATCCAGAGCGGCAGAAGTCATCATCCAAGGGGCGCTGAAGAAATCTTCCATCCGATGAAGTCATCATCCAGGCTGCTCTGAAGAAGTCTTCCATCCGGGCGGTGTCATCTTCCAAGCGGCGTCTTCAATCTTCATCCATCCGGAGCGGAGCTGAGCCATCTTCAGACAAGGCGACGCAGAGCCATCCTCTTCTTCCCGATGACTACCGACGAATGGATATTCCTTTAAGGGACGTCATCCAAGATGGTGACCCTTCAATTCCGATTGGCTGATAGGATTCTATCAGCCAATCGGAATTAAGGTAGGAAAAATCTGATTGGCTGATTGAATCAGCCAATCTGATTGAAGTTCAATCCGATTGGCTGATCCAATCAGCCAATCAGATTGAGCTCGCATTCTATTGGCTGTTCCGATCAGCCAATAGAATGCGAGCTCAATCTGATTGGCTGATTGGATCAGCCAATCGGATTGAACTTCAATCTGATTGGCTGATTCAATCAGCCAATCAGATTTTTCCTACCTTAATTCCAATTGGCTGATAGAATCCTATCAGCCAATCGGAATTGAAGGGACGCCATCTTGGATGACGTCCCTTAAAGGAATATCCATTCGTCGGTAGTCGTCGGGAAGAAGAGGATGGCTCCGCGTCGGCTCGTCTGAAGATGGCTCCGCTCCGGATGGATGAAGATTGAAGACGCCGCTTGGAAGATGACATCGCCCGGATGGAAGACTTCTTCAGCGCCGCCTGGATGATGACTTCATCGGATGGAAGATTTCTTCAGCGCCCCTTGGATGATGACTTCTGCCGCTCCGGATCTCCTCTTCGGTTCCATCGATGGTCAGCTGGCTAAAGACGACTCAAGGTAGGATGATCGTCAGGGGGCTAGTGTTAGGTTTTTTTAAGGGGGGTTTGGGTTAGATTAGGGGTATGTGGGTGGTGGGTTTTAATGTTGGGGGGGTTGTATTTTTCTTTTACAGGCAAAAGAGCAGAATTCTTTGGGGCATGCCCCGCAAAAGGCCCTTTTAAGGGCTGGTAAGGTAAAAGAGCTTTGCACTTTTTAATTTAGAATAGGGTAGGGAATTTTTTTATTTTTGGGGGGTTTGTTATTTTATTAGGGGGCTTAGATTAGGTGTAAGTAGCTTAAAACTGTTGTAATATTTTTTAAATGTTTGTAACTTATATTTTTTATTTTTTGTAACTTAGCTTTTTTAATTTTTTGTATTTTAGTTAGTTTATTTAATTGTATTTAATTGTAGTTATTTGTAGGTAATTTATTTAATTAATTTAATGATAGTGTAGTGTTAGGTTTAATTGTAACTTAGGTTAGGATTTATTTTACAGGTAATTTTGTATTTCTTTTAGCTAGGTAGTTATTAAATAGTTAATAACTATTTAATAACTATTCTAACTAGCTAAAATAAATACAAAGTTACCTGTAAAATAAATATAAATCCTAAAATAGCTACAATGTAATTATTTATTATATTGTAGCTATCTTAGGGTTTATTTTACAGGTATGTATTTAGTTTTAAATAGAAATAATTTAATAAAGTATAGTGTAGTGTTAGGTGTAATTGTAACTTAGGTTAGTTTTTATTTTACAGGTTAATTTCTCTTTATTTTAGCTAGGTAGCTATTAAATAGTTAATAACTATTTAATAGCTATTGTACCTAGTTAAAATAAATTGAAAGTTGCCTGTAAAATAAAAATAAATCCTAAGATAGCTACAATATAATTATTATTTATATTGTAGCTATATTAGGGTTTATTTTAAAGGTAAGTATTTAGTTTTAAATAGGATTAACTTAGTTAATAAGAGAAATATTATTTAGATTTATTTAATTAATATTTAAGTTAGGGGGGTGTTAGGGTTAGTGTTAGACTTAGGTTTAGGGGTTAATAATTTTATTACAGTGGCGGCGGTGTAGTGGGGGGCAGGATAGGGGGTTAATAAATTTATTATAGGTGGCGATGGTGTAGGGGGGGCAGATTAGGGGTTAATAAGTTTAATATAGGTTGCGGCGGGGTCCGGGAGCGGCGGTTTAGGGGTTAAACTATTTCTTTAGTTGCGGCGAGGTCCAGGATCAGCAGGATAGGGGTTAATAACTTTATTATAGAGGGTGGCGGTATAGGGGGGGCAGGATAGGGGTTACTAGGTATAATGTAGGTGGCGGCGGGGTCCGGGAGCGGCGGTTTAGGGGTTAATACATTTATAAGAGTTGCGGCGGGGTCTAGGGCACCGGTATAGGGGGTAGAACAGTGTAGTTAGTGTGGGTGCTTAGTGACAGGCTAGCAATAAAGCTGTAAAAAAGCCGAAGAGCAACGAGATCGGATGAGTGATAACTCTCACAGTCCGCTATATTCAACCAAATAGCAAAACATGAATTGGGGTCTCAGCATCAGGTGGCAAGACTGTGGCAAGGCAGCAGGGAAAGGGCAGCTTAGGGGCCTCACGGCATAAAACATAAAGGTGAGTCTAGTTTGACCTAGCAGTTTCTACTGAATACCCAGGTACACCACAGGCCCCTACACAGCCCCGACCCAGCCACCGTGCCTACATGTAAAGCCCCTAATTCAACACCATAGAAGAGAGGGTCCTCCTGCCAATCCCCTTGTTCAATCATTCATATGATTTCTGCCAGAAACAGGTAATTTCTCACATCATTCAGGTGCATGCCATCTTTCCTTAATGTTTGGGTGCTCCAGGACCATGCATCCTATCCCTCTTACTGCCTTCCCTGCTGTTTGGCTTACCTTATTCCTGTTTCTATATCCAGCCCTCTGAGTCTCACACAATCTAATGCTTTCTTAATATCATGGTGGACCATACTACTCTAGCTCTCTTCAATGCTATTCATAACCACCTGAATACTTCCTCAATCTGTTCTCTCAGTTCTATGAATGGGTCACTTCGTATGTTGTTTCTTCCCAGATGTTTGATGAAGTGACGTGCAGTGAGGTCAGTGGCTGGTGAGGCACTGGCTAGTATCAGAGCCAGATAAACACACATTCAATTGTCAGATACTTAAAAGTCTCCAGAAACACTCAGGCACACACAGACAAAGGCATTCAAAAGCACACACACACACTCATAGACATACACAAACAGAAACATTCAAAGACACACAGACACACTCAAAAAACTCAGACACACAGAAACATGTACTCACTAACAGGCACTCAGAAATACACACATAGAAAGACTCACACACAGACACAAAGAAACACAGACTAATAAACAAAACAAAAACATAGCTATACTGTATATATAGACGCACAATAAAATAAAGACATAGCTATACTGTATATATAGACGCACAATAATATGCACTCATTGGATTTAAAGCAAAAAAATTAACCTTTTCATGCCGGTACTTATATGTCTACATCGCAACATGCTGTTCTAACGGCGCTAAAGCCCAGTGCAGTTAAAACGGCATGGAACGTCCTAACGGAGGAAGGGGTTAAATCAAATATTGGTTTTTTTTTCCTTTAAACCCAGAAAGTGCCTATCATGCATCTTTACTAAGTTTTATAATTTATCTATACTGCTTTTATTATCTGTTGGTAGTACTGGATCCATTTGAAATATTTTATCACATGCTTATAATGCTATTGCTAGGCTTCTTTAAAACATATTTTTACCATTAAGCAACACTGCAGCAATATTTGTCAGTGCCCTTAGGATACGGCGGAGAAGAAAAATCTGGTTCTTTTTAAATTTATTTTTAAATGTCAGTGGAAAGTCTGATTCTGGCTAAGGAATTTGATTTTTCATTATAAGTGATTTGGATTTCAGTTAGACAAATGGATTTTTATAAAGTAGAATTTATTTCTTGTGGAAATCGCTTTGTGAGTAAAATAATCACTTTATTAGAATAAACTGGGAGCCTTCTTTTCTGGCAAAAATCTTTGGAGTTGTATTAAGGGCTAGATTTATTAAAGCTGAGGCGGACAGGGGCGCGTATACGTGCCCCTGTACGCCTCAGCTCGCCTGTGGCAGGGCGAAATTACCCACAGGTATTCGCCATTGCACACGAGCGCAATTTTGCTCTCACGTGCAATCCCGCCCCCTGCCCGCGCACAGCCAATCAAGCGCGGGCAGGAGCTGTCAATCTCCTCGGTCTGACTAGACCGAGGAGATTGAATTTCGCCACCTTAGAGGTGGCAAAGAGGTTAGGGAAGCGGCGGTCTGGTGACCGCTGCTTGATAAATTACAGCGAGCAAGTTCTTGTGAGAACTTGCAGCTGTAGGGCTTTAATAAATCTAGCCCTAAATTGATGCTCCTCTCTTGAATACAACTACTTTGTGTTTTCATGCTGTCGAGTCATGTCCCTTATCACCATCACAACTGTGGCAGTCATCCTTGTCACCCCCATTGAACTATAAACCTTTAGAAATCCGTTGTGCACAACCCTGCATTTCCTTTTATTACCTTTATCAATTTAAATGGTTTTGTTAACATTTTTTAATGTGGAAGGGAAAATTATGTACATTTGTATGCTTAATAAAACATTTTTTCCCTTTCAGATAAACCTAGGCTTTTAGCTAATTTATTAACCCATTTACTTTATTAACAAAAATATGGAAGCACATGTCATTTTCTGTTTTACAAATAATAAATAAACATGTTATGATTAAAATAAATTATTGTTCCTAAACAATCAGTTAAAATAGTAAATAACTAGTAAATCATGTCCCTAATGTAATACTATTAGTTACATAATAGAGGCACATGGCTTTTTTAAGATAAGACGGAGAGCAATGGCTTACAAAGATGACACATAGTATTTGTTTAAATAATGGTGGCATTTTTTAATGCTGGCAGTACAGTCTGATTCTCTACCTCAATTTTCTACACTCATAAATCAAAATTATAAATAAATATTGTGTTCAGTACAGTTATATAACATTGTTTATTAAGGCTTTTTAACACAAATGTTATACACAACAAATACACTCTGAGCATAAAGGTTTAAATTCTTGTAAAATAAATTACCAACGATGTCCCTCTTTAACACCTCCACAGAGCTATCACAGCAGCAGTAAGAGCTAAGAGCAACATATCCCAGTAATTCACTGCCGATTTGCTTAGTGGAGGGAGGAAGTGAAACGCTTACAGCTCTGCCCTCTTAAAGCCACAGCTGCTGTTAGCTGCTTGCAGAAGTTTGTAAAAAAGAACAGTCAGGTAGCCAGCAGCCAAAATCAAGCAAGCACTGCTGCTACCCTGCATTACACACTCCAGCAGCCCTCTACATGAGGAACTGTATAAGTGGAAAGCAGCCCCGCCCACTTAGGACATGCAGAGTGGATAGAGACACTATAATAATTACCTCTCCTGCTGCTGATGATGCAGACATTGCACTCAAAACAAACATTGATGTTCCCTCTTCTATTAGTTCCCGTCCACAGATTATCAGCGCTTCTCTTGCACTAACACTGTCATGCCCTCCAAGAGGCAGATATCAGAGCTGCCTCACTTGATACTTTTTCCTGATTGGTTTAATGATGAAATGTGACTCCTGACCTGATAGAAAGTGGACGGGTGTTCCATACAACACCTTCTAAGTTGTTGCGCAATCGAGGGAGGCTGAGCTGGTCGCTGCCTCTCTCCATGTATTGGCAGCTAAGGTCAGGAAATTTCGTTATTTTTTTATTTTTATTTTACTTTCACATTATTTTCTTTTTTTCTTTTCATGACAAGTGAGGCTCTGACTCCCCTGACTGCACTTTCCTGGTATGATAAGAACTTCTGGTATCCCCATCATCTCCTTACACCTTGGTGGGTACTAGCTCCCTCCATCTCATCTCTCTTTTTCCTAACCATCTCAAGTCTGTTTCCTCTTACTGAATCCCAGCTGAATGGTTCTCTTTAACTTCGGCCCAATGAACATCCACACATGCAGGGCTCCATAAAACAACAATGGGTGGTAATAATAATTCCATATATAATGCCACATTTCAACTTAACTAGGATAACCAAAAACAAGGAAGAATAAAGAAAACACTTTTTTTTAACATTTGATCTATTCTGATATATAATTTGTATTTGTATTTGTAAAACATTACTAATTTCAGATAATTTGTGTCTCCTCTTAACATTTTGGCTATAAAGAGATATGAAAATCTACACTTTTCTTTTGTGATTCAGACAGAGCATACAATTTTTAAAAAGTTTCCAATTTACTTCTATTATCAAATTTCCTTTGTTTCCATGATATTCTGTGTTAAAGAGATACCTAGTTAGGTGTCTGAAGCAGAAGATGACAGGGAATAGTTATATTTCCTGCCATCTAGTGCTCTTGCAAATGGATAATATTCTTTCAAAACCGCTGCCATATAGTGCTCCAGACATGTGCACATTCCTGAGCTTTCATCCCTGCTTATCAACAAAGGATTCCAAGAAAACAAAGACAATTTGATTATAGAATTACATTACAAAGTTGTTATCATGCTCTATCTGAACCATGTCCCTTTAAAGTACTGCTCAACCAAGCCGTGTAATTATCACTGCTGACTGTCTCAGCAACAGTGTCTGCTCAGGACCAGCAGTTCTCTGTGGCTCCCAAGCTGTACTTTAACTATGTTGCTAACCCCTTTTCAAGGGTTAAGCACCTAGATTTGCAGCGCCAACAGTGATAAAACTGCATACTCATGACTGAGAGTGTCTATTTTTCCACTATAATGGTCCGTTAGTGGGACATTAAACACCTAAATTTATTATTATAAATTGTTTAACTACATGTAGTAAAACAACTTTGCAATATACTTTCAATATTTATTTTGCTCTCCTATCCTGTAATTTAACTCTAAATATTGTGGGTCTTCCAATTCACATTAAACATGGAAGTGCAGACACCGCTATATTCTACACAGTCATTTGTTGTACACTCTAGTAAACCATTTATAACCATTCCTAATTGACCGCAGCAGAAAAGGTAAGTTAAAATATGGTGGCGCCCACTGCTTTATGGGAATTACCTTTACACTTAATTTTTCAATATTTAAACAACTAATATACGGCTAGATCACGAGTTTTGTCTGTAGAGCCGTGCGGTGCTAACAAGCCTTTTTTTTCACCGCTTACTTAATACCTAGCCTCAGAAAAGTGAGTGTTGAGCAAAATTTAGCTTCACATCTCACCTCAATACTAGAGCTGCTTAAGTCAATAATAAAATTTAACTAGTGTTTGCGAGGCGGGAGTGCGGTGGTTTAGGGTTTAATACATTTATTAAAGTGGCGGCGATGTCCGGTCGGCAGATTAGGGGTTCATTTTTTTTATTTTAGTGTTTGTGATGTGGGGGGGCCTCGGTTTAGGGGTTAATTGGAAGTTTATGGGTGTTAGTGTACTTTGTAGCACTTTAGTTAAGAGCTTTATGTTCCGGCGTTAGCCCATAAAACTCTTAACTACTGACTTTCAAATGCAGTAGGAGTCTTGACAGGAGAGGGTATACCGCTCACTTCTTCCAAGACTCGTAATACCAGCGTTAGGCAAATCCAATTAAAAAGATAGGATACGCAATTGACGTAAGGGGATTTGCGGTAGCCTCGAGTCACGGAAGAAAAGTGAGCGGTACACCTGTACCTTCCTGACTCGTAATACCAGTGGGCATTAAAAAGCAGCGTTGGGACCTCTCAACGCTGCTTTTTAAGGCTAACGCTGAACTCGTGATCTAGCCGATAATTTTTTAAAATACATGTACAAGAGGGCGGAGCTGGCTGCCAGATCAAGCAGACATGTTTTGAGGAGCTCCTGAGGCTTGATAGCAAATAATTGATTTAATCAAAGTCTAACTTACAAGTTAATATATATTAACATAGTACTTGAGATCCTTACTATAGAGTCTTCTATTAAGAATGGATTAATGAGCCTTTACGAAGATTAGGGCAGCTATGTCTCCTGAATGAAGCAGGCCAGAAGCAGTACCGAGTAGTAACTACCTTTAATGTTTAAAGCTGGTCAGCGGATCCCCTCCCCACCTCTCCCGGTCTCTTGATCACACAAGATTGACGGTCTGGAGCGGTGTTGTCGCAGGGGAGACCATAAGCACCTGTGAAACGGTGAGGACACAGAATAATTTTTATTTTCTTGCTACTGGATGCGGGCAACCAAGATGGCGACAACCGCGTGGGAAGTGAAAATTATGGGGCTCCTAGATGCTCATTTTCTTGAACTAAAGCAACTGATCGCTACAACCTTTGATTCTATTTCTACAAGGAGATCGCACAGTTACCAGTTTGAGGAGCGGCGAGCCGCATGTGACAGGATTACAACCGATACTATGGAGCTTGGAGCTGGAGTGTGCGGGGATACAGCACTTACTGTAATGGTGGATGCAGGACCTGTTACACATCGTGCTAAAGGCTCTACAACTGTGAAAGATGAGGTAACGTCTAGACCTCAAAAAGAGGGGGTTCAGAAAAATACACAACTAGTTCCTTCATTTCACGATGCCAGCCTGGCCTGGCTCTATTATTCACATGCCGCACTTCATACCGGGGGCCCCTACAGACTATCCCAGAGACAGGTACTGTACCCGCGCAAAGACATGGGAGGCTTCAGAATACTTCTTCAGCTCTGTCTGAATAACGGGGTCTCTTACCTTACAGCCCTGGGAGGGCGGCTTTTCTTACTTGTAGCTTCTGCTGACATTGTCCATGGAGATAACCGCTACAACCTTTGTGAAGTGGGAACCCAGAGAACAGGGGTCGGTTAAAAGTCCCCATACTTGGCCATAGTTCAATTCACTAGCGCAATTGAACTGCAAACTAATGCAATGCCTAACATCTTTTGCTTCTCTTGTTTCCATTCAGTATTATATTATCTTATTTTGTGTTTGTTCTATGCTTTATTAAATTTAACCTTAGGAAATGTTATTTTATTACTGCCTTATGTAGAGTTTATAGACATATATATCGAGAGCAATTTTGAGACTGAGTGTTAGGATTTGTCTAGCTGAGTAGTATGCAGTCTTGAATAATACTAATATAGGTGTCACGTAACTAAGACGCTGGTACACGGAGAGTGAGCATAAGAACTCTAAAGCCTTATCAGAAATGGATTTCTGAAATATACTATTATTGTTCTCTATCTGTACAAATCTATTGTTAGGTTAGTAACTGCCTATATGATTACTGAGCCATCTTGTCTCCTATGCCATACAATTGGTGGGGCTGTTAATTCTACCCAAACTTCCTGCTGTGATAATTGTTAAACATCCGTTTGCTGAGGTTCCTTGAAACTAGATAGAGGATCATGCGTATCCTTTTTAAGAGGGAGAATATTTCAACCTTTTACACTGTCTGATGGTGCTGTGACACTATTAGTACAAGTACCCTAAACTAGGTGAACTACCCCTTTAACTATATCATCTGGGTCATTCCATTTTTTCATTGAATGGAACCCCATTGTGACTACTGTAGATTTGTTAGAAGAAGGGTCTGATATTTATGAAGTGGGACCTTAATGTTAATTTAGCTCGCTGTTTTACCGAGATAATGACTTCAGTGATACTGATAAACCTTTTTATGTATCTGTCCGGTCTGGGGGTTTGAGGGGGCCCCTAGCAGGGGCATCTATATGTTATCATTATATTTTGATGTATCATCATTTCATTATTATCCGAGACTATCTCCACATAACGTGCTCCTCCTTCTGGGCCAGTGGCCAGGGCCCTGAGGGAGATCCTACAAAGGTAGTCTAACCCAGGAACACGTAAACCTAGACACAATTAATTTAGGTCTTTATTATACAGCGAGAGGTAGCGATGTTGAAGGCATCAAATTTCATTAACACAAGCATCCTACTTCGAAGTCGACTGACGTACTATTAGTGAGATAACTTATTCCGACAAGATATTTGTAGGCTTAACCTACTCAGTCTAGTGATGACGTGCAGCAACGCCCCGTATCGTTCATGAAGGTGGCCCAGTTTTATGTAATCCACAATAGTCTAAGGTTTATTATATTACAAAGGAGGGTATGAGAGATATGCTATGCCCTAAACAAGCACTGCTCACCCACTACCCTTACAATGTGTTATACCCAATCATTTGTATGTTATTTGCATCAGGCATCCTGTACCAGCTCACCCCGCCCCCCCCCCCCCGCCCCCCATTTCTATAGAACCCACACCAGGGTTCAAACTAGGCGAACTACTTTCGCCACAAATCTAACCATCCCAAAACAATACTAGTTTCCCTACTGGCTAGTTTTAACTTGTATATTACCCGAGCAGGGAAATAGGACTTCATATCATCTTTATTTGCATGCTTCAAGGGAATTTTCTGTTTACATAGTACCTTTTTCAGTATGTGTATTTACTTCGGACCTGCGTGTCTGAATTTCTTGTGTATATCTTTCAGATCAGGGGCCCTGCGTGTCCCCAATTGTTACTTTTATTCTTCAAATTAAATAAAAAATTAAAAAAAAAATAAAAAAAAATACATGTACAAATTATTCTCAGGTTAATATTTTTTCTAAATACATTATTCAAGCAATGATTTATTTAGTGTTTTATGTCCCTTTAAAGCAATCTTCTTCCTAGGGAGATATATTCTGGTGCCTCAAATTCCTGCTGGAGAGGTTGCACAGGCGTTGGCACACATTTGTACATATGGCGGCTCTGCCCTATAGCACAAACCCTTTGGAAATGTGCTTTGCAAGAAATGAAAACAATACTATATATTATCTGTCCCCTTTAATAACCTTGTTTAAAGGGACATGAAGCCATTTTTTTTAATTTCCTGTTTCAGATAGAGCATGTGATTTTAAAAACATTTCCATTTTACTTATCAAATTTGCTTCATTATCTTGCTATTCATTGTTGAAGGAGCAGCAGTGCACTACTGGGAGCTAGCTTATAGCATCTAGTGAACCAATGACAAGAGGCATTTATGTCTGGTCTTTATCTTTATGTTTTCTAAATGTAATGCTGTATGTTAAACCCCCAAAACTGCCAACATTGCAGTCTTCCCAAGAAGCCAAAGGATTTAGAAGATTGAGAAAAATATAAAATTAATTAAACGCCAGATTTACAGGTTTACACAGTACTAGCTAATCATTTCCTTTCTAGGAACAGTGATATACTGAACTATGAATGTGTATTCATCTACATTCATCTTTGAAATATATATATTTTTTTACATGACACCAAATTGCAGATACACTTTGTTAGAAAGGAAATGCCCACAGATGTACACATTATTATGTTGCCTACTTGTGATCTAACCTGCATATACATTTTATATCAGAGTTTATTTTTTTTTTAACAGAGTATATTTAGAATTGGAACTGCAGAACAGTTTTTTTTTAAATTTAGTACCCTACAGGGAGTGCAGAATTATTAGGCAAATGAGTATTTTGACCACATCATCCTCTTTATGCATGTTGTCTTACTCCAAGCTGTATAGGCTCGAAAGCCTACTACCAATTAAGCATATTAGGTGATGTGCATCTCTGTAATGAGAAGGGGTGTGGTCTAATGACATCAACACCCTATATCAGGTGTGCATAATTATTAGGCAACTTCCTTTCCTTTGGCAAAATGGGTCAAAAGAAGGACTTGACAGGCTCAGAAAAGTAAAAAATAGTGAGATATCTTGCAGAGGGATGCAGCACTCTTAAAATTGCAAAGCTTCTGAAGCGTGATCATCGAACAATCAAGCGTTTCATTCAAAATAGTCAACAGGGTCGCAAGAAGCATGTGGAAAAACCAAGGCGCAAAATAACTGCCCATGAACTGAGAAAAGTCAAGCGTGCAGCTGCCAAGATGCCACTTGCCACCAGTTTGGCCATATTTCAGAGCTGCAACATCACTGGAGTGCCCAAAAGCACAAGGTGTGCAATACTCAGAGACATGGCCAAGGTAAGAAAGGCTGAAAGATGACCACCACTGAACAAGACACACAAGCTGAAACGTCAAGACTGGGCCAAGAAATATCTCAAGACTGATTTTTCTAAGGTTTTATGGACTGATGAAATGAGAGTGAGTCTTGATGGGCCAGATGGATGGGCCCGTGGCTGGATTGGTAAAGGGCAGAGAGCTCCAGTCCGACTCAGACGCCAGCAAGGTGGAGGTGGAGTACTGGTTTGGGCTGGTATCATCAAAGATGAGCTTGTGGGGCCTTTTCGGGTTGAAGATGGAGTCAAGCTCAACTCCCAGTCCTACTGCCAGTTTCTGGAAGACACCTTCTTCAAGCAGTGGTACAGGAAGAAGTCTGCATCCTTCAAGAAAAACATGATTTTCAAGCAGGACAATGCTCCATCACACGCGTCCAAGTACTCCACAGCGTGGCTGGCAAGAAAGGGTATAAAAGAAGAAAATCTAATGACATGGCCTCCTTGTTCACCTGATCTGAACCCCATTGAGAACCTGTGGTCGATCATCAAATGTGAGATTTACAAGGAGGGAAAACAGTACACCTCTCTGAACAGTGTCTGGGAGGCTGTGGTTGCTGCTGCACGCAATGTTGATGGTGAACAGATCAAAACATTGACAGAATCCATGGATGGCAGGCTTTTGAGTGTCCTTGCAAAGAAAGGTGGATATATTGGTCACTGATTTGTTTTTGTTTTGTTTTTGAATGTCAGAAATGTATATTTGTGAATGTTGAGATGTTATATTGGTTTCACTGGTAAAAATAAATAATTGAAATTGGTATATATTTGTTTTTTGTTAAGTTGCCTAATAATTATGCACAGTAATAGTCACCTGCACACACAGATATCCCCCTAAAATAGCTAAAACTAAAAACAAACTAAAAACTACTTCCAAAAATATTCAGCTTTGATATTAATGAGTTTTTTGGGTTCATTGAGAACATGGTTGTTGTTCAATAATAAAATGAATCCTCAAAAATACAACTTGCCTAATAATTCTGCACTCCCTGTATATTATAGAAAATAGTTTATTTTACACAACTAACCGAGAATTATACGTGACAGTAAGTATTCATGGTGATACTATAGAGAAGCTTTGCATTAGCCAAGCTGTGAAATAATAGAAGGGTTCAGAATTACTGACTTAAAGGGACATTGTAGTGCAAAGGGGGGTTAAACACATTGGTAAAGTCTTGCTCGGCTATGGAGCTGCAAACACTGTTGCTCCTGAGCTTACCACAGCTGGTGAGTTGTGCCACTGCCGATTGGCTCATGGCTTTCCTGCTCTGGACTTGCAGCTCTCTGCTGCTCTTGAGCCAATACTTTTTCTATGTGTTTAACATCTTTGCATGGTTTAACACATAGAGAGTTCCACGGTGACTTGTGAACAAGATTACATGCTGTTGTGAACTAGAGCATGGCATTTTGCCATTACAATTCCCTTAACTAGTGCAAAAATCAAATGTGCTCAGGCATTAGAGCATTATCATATTGCAATAATGCTTGTACATAAAACACACAGCTAAAACCCACTCAAGAACTTCAATGCCTTGCCACTTCTCAACAGGACACATCAATGCCTTGCCACTTCTCAACAGGACACAGCCAGTGGTATGCCATTCCTGAATGGATCCCTCAGTGTAACCTTCTGAGAATTGGGAATACATTTCGACTCCCAAGTGATACTCTAGCTGTGTCTGTGTTTAGTTTGTTTGTGTGAAGAACATGGGCTGAGTGCACAGTGGATGGAGTTGGAGGTCCCTGATGTTTCCTTGGAAATTGGTACATTTATAGGAAGTGTGAGGGACAGTGGGTCAGAGCTCCCATACTGTGACAAAACTACAATACACAGGATGGTGGGAAGCTCTGATACAGCTATCATAATAAACGAGAACTGATGAAGTAGAGGGGCAGATCAAACTCATTGGAGGGGCCCCTGGGTATTTTAATTTTTTTTTTTTATTAGGCCCCTCAGTGCAGAGAATAATTCAAATCACTTTAACACCTTTATAAAAGCGTCACTGTAAAATAATAACGGGCAGTTATACATGAACACTGAGTAATGTTTAAACCCTCGCATTTCTGTGAGTTATTGAAGCATCTGAGGCCTCCCCATATTGAATTGTATTCTCTCCATGTGAATGCTCAGACCCAGCTGCCAGTTGCAGACCTGGAGATCAGCCATCATTTCATGGATGGGTTCTTCCATATAACGCATAATGCCATATTGTAGTCTTTGCTCACATTACATTCTCAGCAAAGCTTGGGACAGCATCAAAACCTTCAGAACCATTTTTATTTACTATACAGTTAACATGAATTTATAAATGATTATGTTTCCTGTCTCCCTTAGTGCAACTCACAAGTTCCCTTTTAATTTACATGTGCAATTAAATGTAGTTATTTATATTGAAAGGAAATGATATAATGCATTATGTGTATACATCTGGACTGGTAGACAGGAACAAAACATACAATTAACTGAATATATTCTAATGCATTAATAGTGCTTCATGTTCTCATGCTTGTTAGGTCAAAAATCAGCAAACTAGAACTTTACTCAGCTATTGTTTTCAGACAAGAAAATACATTTCTCCTTTATTGTCTGAGACGAAGACAAATTCAGGGCTCAGAAATATTGAACATATGTACTTTCCTGAGGCACATCTGAAATTCTAAATCTGAGAAAAAAGCAAACTACTGAGGATGTAATTTAGATTAGACAGTGGGCTACATTCATAGATGCTTGTGAGGTTTCCAAAGGGCTTAGTTGTAAAGGCAGCATCATGTTAGAAATTCATTAAATGTCACCTATTTTTTCTACAGTTTAGTTAGTGGTCTTTTTGACATTAACATCTGTAGATGTCTGAGGTACTCAAGACATGATATTTTGCACATCAAAAATAGCCTATAGTAACATGGCAAAATAATAATTACAACGGCAACCCTGAAACACGCTACCACAATGGTTTCTGTGAATGTTTGTCATTGTAAAATATTTGCATGTATGTTTTGGTATATTTTCTTCATGGAATAGAATGAGGGCATTCTGAGGTTTTCTAGAGATGTGATCGGAATTTTTTACTTACACTTAGGCTAGATTTATTATAGCTGAGGTGTACAGGGGCGCGTATACGCGCCCCTGTACACCTCAGCTCACCTGCGGCGGGGCAAAATTACCCGCAGGTATTTGGCATTGCACACGAGCGCAATTTTGCGCTCGCGTGCAATCCCGCTCCCTGCCCACGCACAGCCAATCACGCGCGGGCAGGAGCTGTCAATCTCCTCGGTCGGACTCGACCGAGGAGATTGAATTTCGCCAGTTTAGAGGTGGCGAACAGCTTAGGGAAGCAGCGGTCTTGTGACCGCTGCTTGATAAATCACGGCGAGCAAGTTCTAGGGAGAACTTGCTGCCGTAGGGCTGCCGTAGGGGCTTCATAAATCTAGCCCTTAGACCCAACATGCAGAACTCATAAAGTCTCTATAGCCCTCTATCTCACCTCTTGGTTGTCTCCCAGTATTTTAAAGCTGAGAAGGTTGTCTCATTTTTTTAGTTTACTTTTATTTATCTCTGTTTGTAAGTTCTCTTTTTTTTTCCATATGTATGCAAGAATTGTTTAATAAAGGGAGGTTTTTTTTTCCAATTTCATTTGTTTTGAGGACAATTTTGTGATGCCAGTTAGTATCCATTAGAGTGGAACTTGTTCTATGTGCCAAGAGGTGAATGGTTATGTGATAGATCCATCTCTATTGTTTATAATTGAGAGTTACATGCAACTCCTGGATATGCTAAGGGACAGGTACAAATCCTTAAATTCTGCAACTTTTAAATGCAATGTTGTGGCAAGTTTTTGTTGAGATATTAGTTTCATAAACTGGTTTTATTAAATCTAAGCCAATGACCATCATGAGTTCTAAATGCACCACAGCACCTGTTCCCCCCAGATCATCTATTATTCCACCAGTCACTTTTCACTAAGCAGGCACATCCACAATCACAGGAGTAGTATATATTTGTCATCCTCGGCCCACTTTACCTACTCTGCCAGCAAATATTACACCAGGCCCTGTTTGATCTTTTCTGAGTACATTCACAAAAATAGCCAATGTAGGTTATAACTCACCCTGAGATACACTTCTGCTTGAGGATACCTGGAATGAAACGGGAGCAATAGAGAAGGTGTAGGAACAGGGGGTCATAGATTACAGGATGCCCAAGAAAGATCCAACATTTATATGTATTTGTCTTAGCAATTTAAAAGATACACTTATAGGTGCATAGAAAATCAAAGCTGCGCTGCAGAATCTGTTGGTGCTCTACAAATAACTGATAATAATAATATATAGTATTTAAAAAATACATCTTTAACCCCTTAGTGACCGAGGACGTGCAGGGTACGTCTGAAAAAAAAAGGCAGTTAACGCCTGACGACGTACCCTGCACGTCCTCGGCTAAAGTGAGTGCTGGAAGCGATCAAGATCGCTTCCAGGCACTATTACAGTACTGCAGGGATGCCTCGATGTCTGGGCATCCCTGCAGTGCTGTTACGGAGTGCCGGGACCGGAGCGATCACTCCCCCTTGAGTGATCACTTCCGGTTTTGCTCCACGTGGAGCCCGGCAGTGCAGCAGAGCATCGGAAGCGATCGGACACGCTTCCGATGCTCTGCTAGTGTGCTAAGTGCCTCGGTGGGTCGAGGCACTTAGTTAGTATATAAATCAAAGTAAAAATGTAAAAAAAAAATATAATATATAAAATAATAAAGCCCACATATAGCGCCCCCCCCCTCCCCCATGAGGCTTCCAAAATGGCGATGCCCGGTGCATCATGGGGCATCTGGGGGTGTCCCTAGCCTGTCTCACCATAGGGGCAAGCTAGGGTCACCCAATCTGAGCCTTCTTAGAAAAAAAAATAATAATAATAAAATACCCCATTTGTCTGATCATGTCAATATTTGTAAATATTGACTCTGATCAGTGTGGATCTCCCTCCCTCTCCTCACTTGCCATTTTGTTGGAGAAAGAGAGAGACCTGTATTTTAGCAGAGAGAGATTTATTTCTTTTATTTGTTAAAAAATTTAAAATCCAAAGGCTCTTTTCAGAGCCATTAACCCCTAGCTTGCCAGTGATCACTATAAATCACTGGCAGTAGCACAGCTGCACTTTTTTTTGCTGTCTGTGCATTTTTTTAGGGGTTAATTTTTGTTGTTGTATTTTTTTTTAAAAACTCAAAGGCTCCTTTCAGAGCCATTTAGCTAATTTAATTTAATTTAAAGACTATTTAACCCCTAGCTTGCCAGTGATCGCTATACATCACTGGCATTAGCATAGCTGTAATTTTTTGCTGTCTGTGCATTTTTTAGGGGTTAATTTTTGTTGTTGTAATTTTTTAAAAACCTAAACGCTCCTTTCAGAGCCATTTAGCTAATTTAATTTAATTTAAATAGTATTTAACCCCTAGCTTGCCAGTGATCGCTATACATCACTGGCATTAGCATAGCTGTACATTTTTGCTGTCTGTGAATTTTTTTAGGGGTTAATTTGTGTTGTTGTAATTTTTTAAAAAACCAAAGGCTCCTTTCAGAGCCATTTAGCTAATTTAATTTAATTTAAAGAGTATTTAACCCCTAGCTTGCCAGTGATCGCTATAAATCACTGGCATTAGCATAGCTCTACATTTTTGCTGTCTGTGCATTTTTTTAGGGGTTAATTTTTGTTGTTGTAATTTTTTAAAAACCTAAACGCTCCTTTCAGAGCCATTTAGCTAATTTAATTTGATTTAAAGAGTATTTAACCCCTAGCTTGCCAGTGATCGCTATAAATCACTGGCATTAGCATAGCTGTACTTTTTTTAAAAAAAACCCAAAGGCCATTTAGTTAATTTAATTTAAAGAGTATTTAACCCCTAGCTTGCCAGTGATCGCTATAAATCACTGGCATTAGCATAGCTGTACTTTTTTTTAAAAAAACCCAAAGGCCATTTAGTTAATTTAATTTAAAGAGTATTTAACCCCTAGCTTGCCAGTGATCGCTATAAATCACTGGCATTAGCATAGCTGTACTTTTTTTAAAAAAAACCCAAAGGCCATTTAGTTAATTTAATTTAAAGAGTATTTAACCCCTAGCTTGCCAGTGATCGCTATAAATCACTGGCATTAGCATAGCTGTACTTTTTTTAAAAAAAACCCAAAGGCCATTTAGTTAATTAATTAATTTTGGTTTTCTGTGACAGATACAAAAATGTCACAGAAAAGATATAGTGTTGAGGAGGCGTATGCCATCCTTGCGTCAGAGTCAGATGCCTCTATGTCTGACTCAGACCCCAATTTTGACCCTGCCATATGCTCAGATACATCATTAGATGCAGTCTCAACTGATAGTGATGTATCTGTGGCTGCTAGCCCCCCTGCCAGCCCCCCTGCTAGCCCCCCTGCCAGCCCCCCTGCTAGAAGGAGGCGTGTTGCTGCCATTGCCGCTGAAGAGTGGGTAACGCCTCATCTCCAGAGGCCAGATATCCCACCCTTCACAGCAAATGCTGGCATAAATATAGATGTGGCAGGTTTTAGCCCCCAACAGTTTCTGGAGGTGTTTCTGGGTGATGATGTATTGGGGAACATTGTCGCCCAAACTAATTTATATGCCCATCAGTACCGTGCTGCAAAGCCTGAAACATATTTGGCAAAGCAGCAATGGGCCCCCATCAATGTGCCAGAATTTAAAAAATTCTGGGCATTGACTATGCTGATGGGCATCATAAAGAAACCCTCCGTTCGCTCCTACTGGAGCAGTAGCCCCATCTGCTCTACCCCCATTTTCTCCCAGAGTATGTCGAGGCAGAGATATGAAATGATTCTTCATTTCATGCACTTCAGCGACAACAGCCTGTGCCCCCCTAGGGAGCATCCCCAATTTGACAGGCTGTATAAAATCCGCCCCCTGATTACCCACTTTTCTGCCAGGTTTGCAGAGGCTTATACACCTGGAAGGAATATATGCGTTGATGAATCCCTGATGAAGTATAAGGGAAGGCTGGGATTCAAGCAGTATATTCCTTCCAAGCGCTCCAGGTATGGGGTAAAGGTGTATAAGCTCTGTGAGAGCGAGACTGGGTATACTCAGGCCTTCCGGGTGTATGAGGGAAAGGATAGCCACCTTGACCCTCCAGGTTGCCCAGAACATATGGGAACCACTGGCAAGATTGTCTGGGACCTGATATTACCCCTAATGAACAAAGGGTATCACTTGTACTTAGACAATTTTTATACAAGTGTCCTTTTGTTCAAGCTACTGTATTGCTTTGATACAGTAGCTTGCGGTACTATTAAAAAGAACCGCAAAGGTTTCCCAGGACAACTTGTACGCACCCGGCTACGAAGGGGGGAGACCTCTGCTCTGCGCCAAGAGGAGCTGTTGGCACTGAAGTACAGAGACAAGAAGGATGTATACCTTCTTACCACCATCCACACAGAGAGGACGGTGGCGGTCTCTGTACGTGGCAGAGCTGAGATCATAAGGAAGCCAGTGTGCATCAAATCTTATAACCGGCATATGGGTGGGGTTGATCTGGCAGATCAGCTGCTGCAGCCCTACCTAATTATGCGGAAGACAAGGGCCTGGTACAAAAAGGTTGCAATTTACCTAATGCAGATTGCAACCCACAACGCTTTTTTGTTGTTCAAAAAAGCAAACCCCGGAATGAAACTGACTTTTTTACAATTTCAGCTCCAGATCATTTCGGGGATTTTGTACCATGATGCACCTGCTCCCCGGGCGGTGATGGGAGAGAGCAGAGTTGGGGCTACTCATTTTATTTTTAAAATCCCCCCTACTGCCGCAAAGCAGAGACCACAAAAAAAATGCAGAGTCTGTACCAAGAGGGGGCAGAGAAGGGACACTGTATATCACTGTCCTGATTGCCCTGGACAGCCTGGACTCTGCATTGGGGACTGCTTCAAGCGGTACCATACAATGGTCAATTTTTAAAAAATAAATAAATTTGCTGTTATTTTTTTTTTGTTATGTTTACTGTTAAATTTTTTGTTATTTTTTTACTTTTAATATGCCAGATTTTTACATTTCACTAATATATTTTTTTTTCTAAAATGGGGCTGTTCTTTTTTTTTTTTTTTACAAAAACCCCTGTCAAACCTATGCATGGGGACATAGGTGTACTCAGGGTGCCTAGCAGAAAACAACCTGTAGTATTTTTTTTGCACTAACTTACAACAGTCTCTCCTAAATCATAGTCAAAAAGCAATGTGTGTGTAAAAATGAAAATTGAAAAAATGCCACCATACACTTTCTCCAATTTTTTTAGCTAAAACAGTTACTTCAAATGCATCAAAGCACACCATATACAATACCTTGGGGTGTCAACATTTCAAAAATATGCACATTCATGGCAATAAATAAAAGTGGGGTTTACAATAGGCCCCAAACTAAAGATAGGCCTATCAGAAGAAATACTCTCACTTAATAACTAAAATCACAAGTCATAAAATTGTAACATAACCTTCCCAAAATCCTGGCAAACCTATGCATGAGGGGCATAGGTGTACTCAGGGTGCCTAGCAGAAAACAACCTGAAGTATTTTTTTGCACTAACTTACAACAGTCTCTCCTAAATCATAGTCAAAAAGCAATGTGTGTGTAAAAATGAAAATTGAAAAAATGCCACCATACACTTTCTCCAATTTTTTTAGCTAAAACAGTTACTTCAAATGCATCAAAGCACACCATATACAATACCTTGGGGTGTCAACATTTCAAAAATATGCACATTCATGGCAATAAATAAAAGTGGGGTTTACAATAGGCCCCAAACTAAAGATAGGCCTATCAGAAGAAATACTCTCACTTAATAACTAAAATCACAAGTCATAAAATTGTAACATAACCTTCCCAAAATCCTGGCAAACCTATGCATGGGGGGCATAGGTGTACTCAGGGTGCCTAGCAGAAAACAACCTGAAGTATTTTTTTGCACTAACTTACAACAGTCTCTCCTAAATCATAGTCAAAAAGCAATGTGTGTGTAAAAATGAAAATTGAAAAAATGCCACCATACACTTTCTCCAATTTTTTTAGCTAAAACAGTTACTTCAAATGCATCAAAGCACACCATATACAATACCTTGGGGTGTCAACATTTCAAAAATATGCACATTCATGGAAACAAATAAATTGGGGTATGTTAAAATACCCCCAAAAAGACAATAGGCAAAGAAAATATGTTAAATGTGAAAAAAAAATCACAAACGCATGTTGGACATTTGGCATTACACCCCCCGAACAAGCCAAGAAACTTATGCATAGGTGGTATCACTGTACTCAGGAGATGTTGGTGAACACATATTGGGGTCTTCTTTGGCAGTAACACATAACAGGAGCTGAGAATTCATGTCTAAAGTACAATGTGTGTGAAAAATAACACACAAAAAATGACTGCCTAATAGTTTGACAAAGAATTAGTGCATGGAAAGTGTTAAAATACCAGCATTTGAAATACCCTAGGGTGTCTACTTTTCAAAAATATATGGTTTGATGGGGGTAAATTACATTGGCCGGCTTCAGAAATGTCCTACATAGGACATGGGTGCATGGGATGTGAAAATTCCAAGTTGAAAAACTGGAATGCGCCCCCTAAAAATAAGGCCTTTTAGCCCCCAGAGAACCCAACACACCTATACATGGGTGGTATCACTGTACTCAGGAGATGTTGTTGAATACATATTGAGGTTTTTTTTGGCAGTAACACATAACAGGGACTGAGAATATATGCCTAAAGTACAATGTGTGTGAAAAATAATGCAAAAAAATGACTACCTAAAAGTTTGACAAAGACTAGTGGTTGAATTAGTGCATGGAAAGTGTTAAAATACCAGCATTTGAAATACCCTAGGGTGTCTACTTTTCAAAAATATATGGTTTGATGGGGGTAATTTACATTGGCCGGCTTCAGAAATGTCCCAAATAGGACATGGGTGCATGATGACAGATGTGAAAATTCCAAGTTGAAAAACTGGAATGCGCCCCCTAAAATTAAGGCCTTTTAGCCCCCAGAGAACCCGACACACCTATACATGGGGGGTATCACTGTACTCAGGAGATGTTGTTGAATACATATTGAGGTTTTTTTTGGCAGTAACACATAACAGGGACTGAGAATATATGCCTAAAGTACAATGTGTGTGAAAAATAATGCAAAAAAATGACTACCTAAAAGTTTGACAAAGACTAGTGGTTGAATTAGTGCATGGAAAGTGTTAAAATACCAGCATTTGAAATACCCTAGGGTGTCTACTTTTCAAAAATATATGGTTTGATGGGGGTAATTTACATTGGCCGGCTTCAGAAATGTCCAAAATAGGACATGGGTGCATGATGACAGATGTGAAAATTCCAAGTTGAAAAACTGGAATGCGCCCCCTAAAATTAAGGCCTTTTAGCCCCCAGAGAACCCGACACACCTATACATGGGGGGTATCACTGTACTCAGGAGATGTTGTTGAATACATATTGAGGTTTTTTTTGGCAGTAACACATAACAGGGACTGAGAATATATGCCTAAAGTACAATGTGTGTGAAAAATAATGCAAAAAAATGACTACCTAAAAGTTTGACAAAGACTAGTGGTTGAATTAGTGCATAGAAAGTGTTAAAATACCAGCATTTGAAATACCCTAGGGTGTCTACTTTTCAAAAATATATGGTTTGATGGGGGTAATTTACATTGGCCGGCTTCAGAAATGTCCCAAATAGGACATGGGTGCATGATGACAGATGTGAAAATTCCAAGTTGAAAAACTGGAATGCGCCCCCTAAAATTAAGGCCTTTTAGCCCCCAGAGAACCCGACACACCTATACATGGGGGGTATCACTGTACTCAGGAGATGTTGTTGAATACATATTGAGGTTTTTTTTGGCAGTAACACATAACAGGGACTGAGAATATATGCCTAAAGTACAATGTGTGTGAAAAATAATGCAAAAAAATGACTACCTAAAAGTTTGACAAAGACTAGTGGTTGAATTAGTGCATGGAAAGTGTTAAAATACCAGCATTTGAAATACCCTAGGGTGTCTACTTTTCAAAAATATATGGTTTGATGGGGGTAATTTACATTGGCCGGCTTCAGAAATGTCCCAAATAGGACATGGGTGCATGATGACAGATGTGAAAATTCCAAGTTGAAAAACTGGAATGCGCCCCCTAAAATTAAGGCCTTTTAGCCCCCAGAGAACCCGACGCACCTATACATGGGGGGTATCACTGTACTCAGGAGATGTTGTTGAATACATATTGAGGTTTTTTTTGGCAGTAACACATAACAGGGACTGAGAATATATGCCTAAAGTACAATGTGTGTGAAAAATAATGCAAAAAAATGACTACCTAAAAGTTTGACAAAGACTAGTGGTTGAATTAGTGCATGGAAAGTGTTAAAATACCAGCATTTGAAATACCCTAGGGTGTCTACTTTTCAAAAATATATGGTTTGATGGGGGTAATTTACATTGGCCGGCTTCAGAAATGTCCCAAATAGGACATGGGTGCATGATGACAGATGTGAAAATTCCAAGTTGAAAAACTGGAATGCGCCCCCTAAAATTAAGGCCTTTTAGCCCCCAGAGAACCCGACACACCTATACATGGGGGGTATCACTGTACTCAGGAGATGTTGTTGAATACATATTGAGGTTTTTTTTGGCAGTAACACATAACAGGGACTGAGAATATATGCCTAAAGTACAATGTGTGTGAAAAATAATGCAAAAAAATGACTACCTAAAAGTTTGACAAAGACTAGTGGTTGAATTAGTGCATGGAAAGTGTTAAAATACCAGCATTTGAAATACCCTAGGATGTCTACTTTTCAAAAATATATGGTTTGATGGGGGTAATTTACATTGGCCGGCTTCAGAAATGTCCCAAATAGGACATGGGTGCATGATGACAGATATGAAAATTCCAAGTTGAAAAACTGGAATGCGCCCCCTAAAATTAAGGCCTTTTAGCCCCCAGAGAACCCGACACACCTATACATGGGGGGTATCACTGTACTCAGAAGTTGTTGTTGAACACATATTGAGGTGTTTTTGCTCAGTAACATATAACAGGAACTGAGAATCTATGCCTAAAGTACAATGCGTGTGAAAAATAACACACCAAAATGACTACCCAAAAGTTTGACAAAGACTGGTGGTTGAATTAGTGCATGCAAAGTGTTAAAATACCAGCATTTGAAATACCCTAGGGTGTCTACTTTTTAAAAATATATGGTTTGATGGGGGTAATTTGCATTGTCCGGCTTCAGAAATGTCCCAAATAGGACATGGGTGCATGACGACAGATGTGAAAATTCCAAATTAAAAAACTGGAATGCGCCCCCTAAAAATAAGGCCTTTTAGCCCCCAGAGAACCCAACAGACCTATACATGGGTGGTATCACTGTACTCAGGAGATGCTGCTGAAGACATATTGGGGTGTTATTTGGCAGTAACCCTTAACGTTCTCAGTAAATGTATTCTTGAATTGCTATTTTGTCAAAAAATCACCATTTTTTTTTTTTTTTTCAAACTTTGGCATAGATTGGTGGTAAAATAGTTGCATGGAAAGAGTCAAAATACTCCATGTTTAATACCTTAGGTTGTGTTCTTTTAAAAAATATATATATGTGAAGGGTTAATCAGGGATTCCTGACAGATATCAGTGTTCCAATGTAACTATCGCTAATTTTTTTAAAATTTTTTTGGAAATAGCAAAGTGCTACTTGTACTTATTGCCCTATAACTTGCAAAAAAAGCAAAGAACATGTAAACATTGAGTATTTCTAAACTCAGGACAAAATTTAGAAACTATTTAGCATGGGAGTTTTTTGGTAGTTGTTGAAGTGTAGGAGATTTTGAGGGTCAAAGTTAAAAAAGTGTGTTTTTTTCAATTTTTTCCTCATATTTTATAAAATTTTTTATAGTAAATTATAAGATATGATGAAAATAATGGTATCTTTAGAAAGTCCATTTAATGGCGAGAAAAACGGTATATAATATGTGTGGGTACAGTAAATGAGTAAGAGGAAAATTACAGCTAAACACAAACACCGCAGAAATGTAAAAATAGCCTTGGTCCCAAACGGACAGAAAATGGAAAAGTGCTGCGGTCATTAAGGGGTTAAACATTGACATTATTCTCTCAAATGCACAGTTTTTTCCCTTTGCAGCACCAGTATGTTATTTATTTATTTAGAGAAATTTGTTTTATTAAGGGTTTGTAAAGTGTTACAAAATAGAATATGGTATAGCAAGGTGAACAATAAATAATAAAGGATAAATAAAAACAGTATTAAAGTGCAAATAACAATAAAAGAAAGATTGTAAAATAGTACAGATTTACTGGTTGATACACAGGACACAACACTGACAGGATATACATTTTATTATATTAACTAAACAGATAAAGTGAAGACAAATAGATTAATTGTAAATGAGGAAAGCTCAATATGATTTTCAATTTAAACAGAACAGAGCACATGTTAACATTATGTACAGTCAAAATCAGTTTACACCTAGCTTAAAACAAGGAGCAGTAATGCTTGATTACATATTTCTTTAGATGGTCACCATATCATGTATCTCTTTATGTTTTCACACAGCATCTCAGTTTATTATTTTTTTTAATTTGTTTATTTTTTTTAATTTTTAAAAGGAGCTTTATTGAAAAATAAAGATATAAACATACAAACATCTCAACAATGTCTCATCAGGTTACAATATACAATCTCAATAACAGAATCTATAGTTCTCGACAGACTATAAACGTCTAAAGTGATCTAATTCAAATAAGCATTGTTCGAGAAATTGTCCGAGGTCCAAAGCTCCTGTTTTCCACATTTTCTTAGATTTTCTTGCAGCATGTGGACTATTAAAACAATCCAAACTTTTGAAATAACATTAACAATATGGTGCTCCGTAGAGCAGGTACAACTTAAAAAAAAAAGATAACTGTATAGATCTGCACAGAAATGTCAGGTAAAGGTAAACAAGGCCTAACACAGGCGGCTGATACAATCTATTAGAAGAAAAAAGAGAAGAAAAGAAGAAGAAAGAGGGAGAGGGGAAAAAAAAAAAAAGAGGGGGAGAAGGGGGAGAGGGAGAGAGGTAAGGTTCCATCAATAGGGGGAGGAGGAAGAGGGCAAGGGGGGAGGGGAAGGGGACAAGGCGCCAGCGAGTGGGGACCAGTTCCATCATGGCTCAAGCCATTCGGATTTCACCTTCGCTCCAAAGTTGGAGCAACAGTTCATGGGTGTCCAGTTTGCCTATACGGGCATAGTGATATCTTGTGTCCGCTTGTGTTGCAGCAAAGTTATGCAACTTAGCAGACTGAAATTAATCTGTGTACACAGAACAGACCTTAGCTATCGAGCAGCTTTCAAGCAACAAGATCTAGCAGCCACTTCCCTATTATCTTCCTGTCCAGCTGCTTGAGATGAGGGTGCTTAAATGCCTATTAATCACTCCAGATTGAAATGCATAGAAAAGGTGCAGACCCAATATTATTTAACAAGGCTAACAATGCAGAAAAATTCAAGTAAAAACATGTTTTTGTTCATTAAACTTAGTTTGATGATACAGTCTGTTGTGTGATTATTTAATTAGGTTTATAATGCTGTTTAGCATTTAAAGTCTTCATTTCAAAGCTTTAAAAATAATGTATTAAATGTATTAGGTGTTACTTATGACAATTTTGAGAGGGGCCTGGAATCTAACTCCCTCACTTCCCATTGACTTACATTATAAACTGGGTTTCAATTTACAACGGTTTCGATTTACAACCATTCCTTTTGGAACCTAACCCCGGCATAAACTGAGGGCTACCTGTACTTATATGACACCACTATAAAATCTACAGTATATAATTAATCAGTCTACATGATTAATAACAGATACCATCTGCCACAAAACTTGTATTTGAGGTTTCATTGGCAAGCCCCCTAAAAGGCTGGGCCCTAGCCCAACTCAGACCCCTGTAGTCACTCCTCTGCAGGAGTGGTAACAACAGCAAATTGCAGTTACAAAAAATGCAGCTGCTTCTCCTACATAGTTTTCCTGACATTTTGACACCATTAGAGGGCGCTAGAGAGTTGAAGATCAAAGTGATAAAAAAAAGTGTCATATGTTATAGAAACAAATGCTATTTTCATCTCCGGATTTCTTTGTTTAAAAGTGCAGTACAGAAATATATGTATATTTACCACTAGTTTATACAGTTTACAGCCGCAGTGGAAACCAGGTCAAAGTGTCTACTGGAATCGATTGAAAATACGTTTTTTTTTAGATCTTTAGGGTGTAATAATATATTGTTTCATACTAGGAATTTTTCTCTTAACTTGCAAAGTCTGCATACATTTTTGAAATTCCATAAACTGAAGTAGCTGTGAGTTAATTTAGTCAATGAAAACTATTATGACTGAAAGTAATATAATGGGAATGATTAAATTGTGACTGAAATCCAGATGCAATTTAGTCAGAAGACTAAAATGTATTCAAATTCTACACTGTGAAAGAAAAATGTATACTTCTATAACAATATAAACACTGCTCCTAGCCTATCAATAGTGAGACAGACACAGACCATTTACCACAAACAGTTTCCTGTTCTAGTTACTTTAGAGAGAGTTTTTGACACCTGGAAAATCTCTCTCACAGAAGGATGAACTTAGCAACTACAGCAATTTACTTTTCTTAATTAAACCCAATTTTTTTCTTTCATTATTCAGATAAAGAATACAATTTTAAACAACATTCAAATTTACTTCTATTATTTAATGTGCTTCATTCTTTAGATATACTTTGTTGAAGAGATAGCAATGCACATGGGTTAGCCAATCACATGAGGCATCTATATGCAGCCACCAATCAGCAGCTTCTGAGCCTATCCAGATATGCTTTTCAACAAAGAATAGGAAGAGAAGGAAGCAAATTATATAATAGAAGTAAATTAGAAAGTTATTTTAAATTGCATGCTTTTTCTAAATCATGAAAGAAAACATTTGGGTTTCATGTCCCTTTAAAGCATAGACATATATGTGTTGAGAGCCCATGCAGCAAAATTTAGGCTCAAAGAGCTGGTGGTGGTCATTGTGCTTCTATTTAAAATTGAAATACATCCATGCACATTTCAGTTTTACCCTTTGTATCCCTTTAAGAAAGGAAATAAACAAATAGAAGTGATACAGTGCAATTGACATTTCTAATATGCACACCTCAGTTGAACACAATTTGAGCTGAACTCACATTCAACAAGTCAATTATAGTCAGTAGCACTAAGACAAGAAATATGTAGCAACATGTGTTCAGTTAAAGGGACATTCTAGTCAAAGTTTAAATGCACATAGATGAATTACATCTTTGAATAGAAACTTATTTGCAATATACAAGTATTGGCAAAAATGCTTCTAGTAAAAGCTATCACTGTTTTAGTGTTAACATTTTTCCCTGAACATATAGCTAGATATTCTCAGTGCAACAGCATTTTAAATACTGCAGCTGCTCAGAGTGACAGTGAGGCTTGGATTAACAAATTGAGTCATTAACAGATGGTACAAGCATATAAGGCTCTCAAAACAAGTGCTGTGTTTAAAATGCTGGTGCATGGAGCATACTTAAATACACATTTGAAACAGCTATAACTTTTATTAGAAGCATTTTTGCTAATAAATGTATATTGCAAAAATGTTTTTTTCCAAACTGAAATGCATCCATGTGGATTAAAATTTTGGCTGAAATTTCCCTTTAATGTAAGATTAATCAAAGCCATGATAAGAGACTTCCAGAGGTGGCCATTTTCATTTCTTATTCCTACAGATACATGTGAATGTCCTGAAAATAGTGTTTTCCATTCTTTTAATAGTCTATATAATAAAGCTGTACATTCTTTATAACTAATGCCCATTAGTTATAATGAATGTACACTAGCACCATATGTGTATAAAACAAGTCATTTAATTTTATGGAAATGGATTGTTTAACATTTTGGGGTTGATCACAATCCTTTAGAAAAGCTTGTCAAATGATTTATCTCCAGAAACCTATAAACACTTTAACCCTTTGAGTGCTAAGCACTTTCCCACCTGGGTGCTAAGATTTTTAAAAAAAATTTTAAATTTTTTAAAAAAATTACAGACTTACACTGTTGGAAAGGTTAGGCGATTGCCTTTCCAATGGTGGGTCTTGGGGGTCTGTAGCTGCTTAGATGCCTGAGATACAGGCTTCTAAGCAGCATGCCCCCTGCTCCTATACTTAACATTGTTAAGTTTAAATAAAGTTGCGTGTTGACGTCATCACGTTATTGCGCGTGACGTCACCATGCAAAACGGGAAGCCCCGGCGATGCCTGTCACTCTACATGCACGATTGCCGGGGTAGGAGCGGGTGGGAGCCCCCAGATCTCCCTCAAGGTGGGAGAGTGCTAGTGACGGCTCTGAGCCATCATTAGCACCAGAGTGGGAAACTCTGTGACGGCTCAGAGCCATCATTAGCACTCAAAGGGTTAATAATATTTTTTGTAGAAAAGGTTGGTGATCAACAACTTTATTAGAATTAAAAAAACAGGAAAGTCAAAGTTAATCTTTATGATTCAGATAGAGCATGCCAATTCAAACAACTTTCCAACTGACTTGGTTTTTAATAATCTTTGTTCTCATTGTATCCTTTGTTGAAAAGCATACCTAGGTAGGCTCAGGAGCAGCAATGCACTACTGGGAAATAGCTGCTGATTCTGCCTCTTGTCATTGGCCCACCCAATGTGCTCATCTAGCTTTGAGTAGGGAATTGCTGTTCCTTTAACAAAGGATACAAAAAGTATGAAGCAAATTTGATAATAAAAGTAAATTGAAAAGTTATTTAAAATTTAAAATCATGAAAGAAAATGTGGGGTTTCATGTCTCTTTAAGGCTGCTTTTGTTTAAAATAAAATGAAACTAATGATGTTGAAAGACTGAAATGCGACTAATCTTCAAATGAACTTATATATAACCATGGTTTTTCCCTATAACATAATCTACCGATTTAGGACTAGAATCTCCTAGATTATGAGTGGTTTGGTAGTTTACGCTCCTGTTTGCGCCTTATCACCCTGCTAGACTTTGGAATACTTCCGAACAAACAATACATCCCGGTAAGGTACTGCTGACGGCACACAGTAAGAAACTGTCCCTTTAAACTGAACATTTAAAAAATACCATTGGAGGTCTGGTAAGGTCCCTGGGTAAGCCAGGTAGACACTTCACTGAGTCATTAGGGATCTATCAGGTACAGAATGTTGAGTTCCTATCTGGACTATACGATTTTACACATTGAACTTTTTTGCTTTTTTATGCATCATTTTGTTGTGGCCACAACTTTTAATTGTGTATTATAGATAGAATACTGCTCCTGAGTAGAGTATATTTATTATATTTTGTCATCATTGTTTGCATTGATTTTAATCTGTACCACCCCAGCTTTTAGCGCTTCCCACTATTATTATTTTTTCTATCTTTATAACTATCTCTATTTTGGGAGATATACAGACTACTAGGGATAGCTAGAGGGTGTCAGCTACGTGATCTAACTATATATTCTTTGGACTATACAGTGTTATGAGTGTAATGGTACTTTTAAATATAATTTTGATGTGTTTTGTGCAACTTTTTAGGCGAGCGTATATCCAGAAGCGGGTTAAATTCAATTGCACTGGAACAAACGCGTTTACTTTGTCTTTTAACCTATAATAAGCACGCTACTTCTAACGTGCACAAAGAGCCGCAATAAACCCCTTTTCGCTTGCATGCAGCAGTAAGCGTGCCACTCATAATCTAGCCCTTAAAAAGGTTGGGCACACCAAACCAAAATATGTGCAACTCACAATTCACAGACTAGGATGTAAATTTAAAAGTTATCTGTAAAAACAGCGCATGACAAACAATTATTCAGATCCTCTTTAAGAAATGACAGTCAATATAAATACTTGGATCTTGTGGAATAACTTTCCCACAGGTGCTTGGTTGCTCCACCTTATAATCAGCTCTGGGTCAAGCCTCAAACTTGCAAAATCTGTAAACACAAATGGGGTGCCACATATTATATCCTATGGAATATTGGGTGAATATAAACTTCAAGTGAGTACTAACATATTAAAGACTACCAAACAATGGTGTCCACTGTCTATGCATATGCTTGACCCTCCAAATTGCCCAGCTAACTTACTTACACCTAGATTACAAGTTGTGCGCTAAACCGGGTGTGTAAATAACGGAAAAAAATAGCGTTTTCGCACTTTGCATAGCGCTGCCATTACAAGTTACTGAAAACCTCCTTGTGCTGTGCGATAAGCTCCATACCACACAAAAGCCAAGGGCTGAGTTTATGTGCTCATGCACTCTTTTCCCCATAGACATCAATGGGGATAAAGTATTATAAAAACTAACACCTGTGATTGCGGAATGGAGATCGCCGTAACGCAATCACCATTGATGTCTATTGGGAAAATAAAAGTAATGTTAAAACCTAACACTAGTAGAAATCAGTCCAAGCTGCTCCAGCACTCGGTCTCTCCCTGATTGGTGAACCGGAAGTGTAAACTAAGACGCCCGTAATACTAACCTCTCCTTGTGAGCCGTAACAATGTAGCAGATGAACCATTCTGCAAATAAAGTATCGAAGTAGAAAGATGTAGGCGCTGCAGCCAAGTGCTTTGCAAAAATCCACTAGTTTATTATAAAAAACATGGTAAATACCAATACAAAACTTCATGGATAGATCCAACAAAAGTGAACTTACAGACATGCAAGAGTGTGAGACAAAGGCATGTGTCTGACGCGTTTCGCACCCCCTACAGGCGCTTACTCATAGACATAATACATGCATTAAGAGATGTGCTATTTATACCCCTGGACAAAAGAGGTTAACCCTAAAGTGACCGTTATACAATTAAAAAATGAACAAAGGATAATAAATATCCATATGTTCTTAAACAAGCACTAAGCATATATATACAGTATATATATTAACAGAAGTATGCATTAGCCATATATAACCCATGTGATTCACAAAGCCCAGATGGTGTATATATGCGTATGTCTCCAGTGTTAACACCTAAAGTAGTAAGGTGAAACTTATGATCTATGTTATATAAAACATTTAGGTATATCACTGATAAACTACAGAGGTCATGAAAAGCTTTACATAAATACATACAAATTAAGACCCTAAACCATCTGCTGTGTTATCTCTTAAAGTTACCATATTGTATACAATACAGTGATAACTCAATTAGCAACACAAAAGAAAGGAGATTTATAAGATGTAAGAGGACTTAACAATAACTAAGAAAAAAGTATAAATTAAATAAAACTATTTCAATTTAAATTATTAAAAAGTGCAAATTTGTACCAAACAAAGACTTTAGCTAGGAGTCTCTCTCCCAGTAATGTTACAAAAGTTCAAATGACAGGTTCCATGTGGCTTAAAAAACAAGGGAACTTCAAATGTATGAGCAAGAACTGCAATATGTGCGCCCGCATTGGCTTGGAAAACATTTTAATGCATGTATTATGTCTATGAGTAAGCGCTTGTAGGGGGCGCAAAACGCATCAGACACACGCCTTTGTCTCACACTCTTGCATGTCTGTAAGTTCACTATTTTTGGATCTATCCATGAACTTTTGTATTGGTATTTACCGTGCTTTTTACAATAAACTTGTGGATTTTTTTGCAAAGCACTTTGCTGCAACGCCTACATCCTTCTACTTTAAAACCTAACACCCCTAATCCACTGCCCCTGACATTGCCAACACTAAATAAAATGATTAACCCCTAAACTGCCGCCCCCCACATCGGTACTAATAAACTAAACCTAATAACCCCTAAACCACTGTCCCCCACACCGCTAATACTATAATTAACATATTAACCCCTAAACCACCAGCCCCCCACATCGGTACCAATAAACTAAACTTATTAAACCCTAAACCGCCGACCCCCACATTGCAGCACACTAAATTAAGCTATAAACCCCTAAACCTAACACCCCCCTACATTTAAATTAAACTTGCAATATAACTATCTTTAAATAAATCAAAACATACCTGTGAAATAATAAAAACCTAAGTTTAAACTATAAATTAAACTAACATTACTATTTTGAAAAAATTCAATAAACGAAAAATAAAAAAACCTAACATTACAATATTAAATAATCCTTACACAGGAAAAAAAATAAAAAAAACCTGACATTACAATATTAAATAATCCTAACACTACGAATAAATTAAAAAAACCTAACATTACAAAAAATAATAAACACTAAAATTACGAAAAATAAAAATCTCTAAGATTACAAAAATAATAAACGAAATTATCCAAAATACCAAAAATTAACCTAATCTAATAGCCCTATAAAAATAAAAAAGCCCCCCAAAATAAAATCACCCCCTAACCTAACAATAAACTACCAATAGCCCTTAAAAGGGCCTTTTGTAGGGCATTGTCCTAAGTTAAACAGCTCTTTTACCTACAAAAATTACAAAGTCCCCCCAACAGTAAAAACCCCCCACCCAACCAACCCCCCAAAATAAAAAACCTAAATCTAAAATAAACCTAAGCTACCCATTGCCCCTAAAGGAGCATTTGTATGGGCATTCAGCTCTTTTACTGCCTATCCCTAATCTAAAAAAAAAAAAAAAAAACCCAAAAACTAAAAAAACTAACACTAACCCCAGAAAATCTACTCACAGTTCCTGAAGTCCAGATATTCATCTTCATCCAGGCGGCGACATCTTTATCCATCGCGGGGGCATCTTCTATCTTCATCCCGGTGGTGCGAAATTGTGGAGGTGCGGAGCTGTGGTGGTGCAGAGCATCGTCGCCAATATGATTTCAGTAGCTCTCATCCTATTGGCTGATTTGAAAAAGCCAGCCAATAGGAATGCAAGGTACCCCATATTTAAACAAGTACCTTGCATTCAAGCTTCAGTGTATGGTGGTGACCGTATGAAGAGGATCATCCACGCTGGATTTACGCGCCGCCGGCAGAGATGCTCCATGCCTTCACAGCTCCGCGCCATCGGGATGAAGACAGAAGATGCCCCCGTGATGAATGAGGATGGATGTCCAGGCTTCAGGAACTCTAAGTAGATTTTCTGTGGTTAGTGTTAGTTGTTTTTTTGGGGGGGGTGTTTTTTTTTAGATTAGGAATGGGCAGTAAAAGAGCTGAATGCCCTTTTAAGGACAATGCCCATACAAATGCCATTTTTTTTTTATATTGGGGGGTTGGTTGGGTGGGGTTTTACTGTATAAATTTGTAAATTTTTGTAGGTAAAAGAGTTGTTTAACTTTGGGCAATGCCCTACAAAAGGCCCTTTTAAGGGCTATTGTTAGTTTATTGTTAGGTTAGGGGGTGTTTTTAATTTGGGCTGCTTTTTTATTTTTATAGGGCTATTAGATTAGGTGTAATTTTTATTATTTTGGATAATTTTGTTTATTATTTTTTGTAATTTTAGTGTTTATTATTTTTTGTAATGTTATTTTTTTTATTTATTCATAGTGCTAGGATTATTTAATATTGTAATGTTAGGTTTTTTATTTTTTTCGTAATGTTAGGATTATTTAACATTGTAATGTTAGGTTTTTTTATTTTTCGTTTATTTTATTTATTAAAAATATGTTAGTTTAATTTATAGTTTAAACTTAAAATTAGGTGTTAGGTTTAGGGGTTAATAGTTTAATTTAGTGTGCTGTGATGTGGGGGACCGGTGGTTTAGGGGTTAATATATTTATTTTATAAGTAGAGATGTGGGGGACCAGCGGTTTAGGGGTTAATATGTTAATTATAGTAGTAGAGATGTGGGGGCTGGCGGTTTAGGGATTAATATGTTAATTATAGTAGTAGCGATGTGGGGGGACGGCGGTTTAGGGGTTATTAGATTTATTTAGTGTTGACAATGTGGGTGGGCAGAGATTTATAGGTTAATAAGTTTAATATAGTATTTGCGATGTGGGATGGTGGCCGTTTAGGGGTTAATAGGTAGTTTATGGGTTAGTGTACTTTGTAACATTTTAGTTATGAGTTTTGTGAAACATTTTTGTTTCGCAAAATCCATAACTACTTGTCTCAGATTGCGGAATGGATCATGGCAGTATAGACCACAACACTAGCTTTATAGCCTGCCCGAATAACTTGTAATATGGCGCAATGGGAAATCCCTCACTCAAACGTAATTTTTTGAGTGCGGAATGGAGAGTTGCGTTAAGGCTAAAACGCTTGTGTTATAGCTATACCGCCATGACTTGTAATATGGGAGACCTGTCCATTTCACGTGCAATGGACAATTTTTCAGTGGTATAGCCGTACCACACCATAAAGCAAAACTTGTAAACTAGGTGTTACTCAGGACTAGCAACCAACAGTAAATCTTCAGAAATAAGCTTTTAATAAAAACATATATATCCATAATATACAGTAAAGTTCTATTTAAAAAAATTGGGCAATGCTCAGTACACTATGTGCTTCTCGGCCCTTGTGAACATACAGTTTGGCCATTTCATCAGGTGCATCATTCAATTCAAATCAAATTTAGTCAAAGGTTTCTGACTAATACTAAAAAAAAATGGTGACAATTGCTTCCTTCAATCACAGCATGGCCTCAGGCAATGATTACCCTGGGGGGAAAGCTGTGATTGGTGGAAGCAGAATTAGTCATTGCTGACGTGTGAATAGAGGATCTCTATGTGGGGGAAGCTACTCCAGGCTGTGAAAAGAAAAAAAGGTAATTTTTTTAACAAAACGGCTGCTTTGTAAAATTTGATGCATAAAAGTGCCCCTGTTTTTAATAGTATTTTTAAAAAATGGGCTTTCATTCACCAAAGTTTACCATCACTTTAACAATGTGAAACCTAGGGATGCCATCCCTCCCTTATTTCCAGGGACATTATTTGTCCAAACTTTTTTACATGCTCCCATGATCCCTTATTTATCTGCAAAGGTGTAAAACACACAGTAGATGTACCGCTCATTACCTGAAGAACACTGATTGTCTCGAGTGGAAACAATCCAATTAGCAACGCTAGGCGTATGACTCAGATGTGGAACTAGTGCTGCTGGCTAGATCAGAGGCACTTCCACTTAGGGGATGATTTATCGGGTCTGTCCGACATTATCCGCTCAGCGGATATGTCCGACAGACATCGATGAATTCGCTGTCGGCATTTATCATTGTACAAGCAGTTCTTGTTAACCGCTTGTGCAATGCCGCCCCCTGCACATTTGCGGCCAATTGGCCCCTAGCAAGGGGAGTCAATCAGCCCGATCGTATAGGATTGGGCGGATTGATGTCCGCAGCCTCAGAGCTTGTTGACCAGTTATGGAGGAGCAGTCTAAAGACTGCTGCTTCATAACGGCTGTTTCCGGTGAGCCTGAAGGCTCGCGCAGAAATAGGGGCATCAAGCTCCATACGGAGCTTGATACTTCGGCCTCTTAGACTCTAGCAGTGCTCTGCATGTCCCGAGTGGTACTTCATCTGTGTGTTTAACTCCTTTGTGGGGTTAAACACACAGTAGTGCAGGGTTAATAACTAATTAGAGCATGTCATTTTTCAACTATTATGGCCCTTTAAGCTACACTATGTGAATGAAGATGATTTGAATGAATACATTTGTTGTACCAAACTGTATCAAATTGTAAAATGAAGTGCTGTTTTGTATTTCAGCAACTACAGTATAATTTGCCAATCCTTAGTCTCCCATATTTTCTTCAAAAAACATTGGCAATTCTAGTGAAAATGAAAATGTATAAAGATTGAAAGAGAAATTATACAGTAGGAAAAGAGCCACAAAACGTCATAGACACAGTCACAAAACATATGTATAATATATGATCCACACAGAAAACCCCCAGAAATGATCCATCTCTACAAAAGAGGAACATTGTACGTGTGTTGTAAATGGCCGAATGTAGAGGGGGATATCTAGATAGGGAAGAAGGAGGCCAGAGAGCACTGGGTAATTGTATTGAAGGGATTAGTGCTGAGATTTGTTGGTTAGCTATATGTATCTGTCTTTATCTTTATACACAGGAACATACAAGCATTCTATCTATAGTTTACATTGGATCCAGCATTAAACAACAAACCATTTATTCAGCAATATGTACAATTTTACTTATGTAAGAAGAAACAACTTTGTGGGCTTAGCTTCATTAGGTAAAGTGTCCTTGTGCCTTGTACCCCTTATAAGTAGACCATTTACAGAGTCCTCCTTAATGCCTTTCATTCTATGCACATACCATCTTATCAGTTTAAAAATAAATGTTGTATCATTCCTTTATCCTTAACTGCAGGTGTATGTGATAGGTGCATTTGTCAGACTGTCCTTATGCAACCTCAGTGAATGTCTCTGTTGAGCTGCAAATTCCTGTCACGTTCTCTTCTCAGCACAGTGTGTTCTAGTGCTCAGCAATAGCAGCTGCTGTGATGTAAGCAGAGAGCTTGACTAAGCCACCTGCGGCAGGGGAGATGCTGCATCACTACTGATCAGAGGGACATTTAAGGCAAGGTTGCAGCATGCTAAAAGCACATGCTTCTCTGTCCAGCTCACCCCTGGACACAGGCTTCAGTTGAATATCCCACTAGAAGTGCCAAATTACGACTCTGTTGCTGTTGTTAACCATCCATTGTGTGCGTGTATATAACATATATACAGTTTTATACCTGTGTATAAAATATATATACAGGTATAAAACTCTTTATCCAACAGAAAGGTAATAGTTGTTGTTTTAAATATCAATAGACTTGCATTTGCATTTTAGAACACAAAAAAACAAACCAAAGATGCGAGCAGAAATGTAAGAGATAGTTACAGCATTTGGCCATATGGTGATAGGCCCAGGACCATTGGATGTGTACCCAGTCTGGTTTTTAAATGCAATTAGACTCTCAAACCAGACTGGGCACATATCCTATGATCCAAGGCTTATCACCATTTGACGAAATGCATTTAATCTAGCTGTGCAAGAGACTGTCGGACTTTCTATGGCCTAGATTTAGAGTTCGGCGGTAAAAGGGCTGTTAACGCTCCGCAGGCTTTTTTCTGGCCGCACCATAAATTTAACTCTGGTATTGAGAGTTAAAACAAATGCTGCGTTAGGCTCCAAAAAAGGAGCGTAGGGCATTTTTACCGCAAATGCAACTCTCGATACCAGAGTTGCTTACGGACGCGGCCGGCATCAAAAACGTGCTCGTGCACGATTCTCCCATAGGAAACAATGGGGCTGTTTGAGCTGAAAAAAAACCTAACACCTGCAAAAAAGCAGCGTTCAGCTCCTAACGCAGCCCCATTGTTTCCTATGGGAAAACACTTCCTACGTCTGCACCTAACACTCTAACATGTACCCCGAGTCTAAACACCCCTAACCTTACACTTATTAACCCCTAATCTGCCGCCCCCGCTATCGCTGACCCCTGCATTACACTTTTAACCCCTAATCTTCCGCTCCGTAAACCGCCGCAACCTACGTTATCCCTATGTACCCCTAATCTGCTGCCCTAACATCGCCGACCCCTATGTTATATTTATTAACCCCTAATCTGCCCCCCACAACGTCGCCGACACCTACCTACACTTATTAACCCCTAATCTGCCGAGCGGACCTGAGCGCTACAATAATAAAGTTATTAACCCCTAATCCGCCTCACTAACCCTATCATAAATAGTATTAACCCCTAATCTGCCCTCCCTAACATCGCCGACACCTACCTTCAATTATTAACCCCTAATCTTCCGATCGGAGCTCACCGCTATTCTAATAAATGTATTAACCCCTAAAGCTAAGTCTAACCCTAACACTAACACCCCCCTAACTTAAATATAATTTACATATAACGAAATAAATTAACTCTTATTAAATAAATTATTCCTATTTAAAGCTAAATACTTACCTGTAAAATAAACCCTAATATAGCTACAATATAAATTATAATTATATTTTAGCTATTTTAGGATTAATATTTATTTTACAGGCAACTTGGTATTTATTTTAACTAGGTACAATAGCTATTAAATAGTTAAGAACTATTTAATAGCTACCTAGTTAAAATAATTACAAAATTACCTGTAAAATAAATCCTAACCTAAGATATAATTAAACCTAACACTACCCTATCAATAAAATAATTAAATAAACTACCTACAATTACCTACAATTAACCTAACACTACACTATCAATAAATTAAATAAACACAATTGCTACAAATAAATACAATTAAATAAACTAGCTAAAGTACAAAAAATAAAAAAGAACTAAGTTACAGAAAATAAAAAAATATTTACAAACATAAGAAATATATTACAACAATTTTAAACTAATTACACCTACTCTAAGCCCCCTAATAAAATAACAAAGCCCCCCAAAATAAAAAATTCCCTACCCTATTCTAAATTAGAAAAGTTACAAGCTCTTTTACCTTACCAGCCCTGAACAGGGCCCTTTGCGGGGCATGCCCCAAGAAGTTCAGCTCTTTTGCCTGTAAAAGAAAACATACAATACCCCCCCCCCAACATTACAACCCACCACCCACATACCCCTAATCTAACCCAAACCCCCCTTAAATAAACCTAACACTAAGCCCCTGAAGATCTTCCTACCTTGTCTTCACCATACCAGGTTCACCGATCCGTCCTGGGTCCGATATCTTCATCCAACCCAAGCGGGGGCTAGACATCCACTGAAGAAGTCCAGAAGAGGGTCCAAAGTCTTCCTCCTATCCGGCAAGAAGAGGACATCCGGACCGGCAAACATCTTCTCCAAGCGGCATCTTCGATCTTCTTCCATCCGGTGCGGAGCGGGTCCATCTTGAAGCAGGCGACGCGGATCCATCCTCTTCTTCCGATGTCTCCCGACGAATGACGGTTCCTTTAAGGGACGTCATCCAAGATGGCGTCCCTCGAATTCCGATTGGCTGATAGGATTCTATCAGCCAATCGGAATTAAGGTAGGAATTTTCTGATTGGCTGATGGAATCAGCCAATCAGAATCAAGTTCAATCCGATTGGCTGATCCAATCAGCCAATCAGATTGAGCTCGCATTCTATTGGCTGTTCCGATCAGCCAATAGAATGCGAGCTCAATCTGATTGGCTGATGGGATCAGCCAATCGGATTGAACTTGATTCTGATTGGCTGATTCCATCAGCCAATCAGAAAATTCCTACCTTAATTCCGATTGGCTGATAGAATCCTATCAGCCAATCGAAATTCGAGGGACGCCATCTTGGATGACGTCCCTTAAAGGAACCGTCATTCGTCGGGAGACATCGGAAGAAGAGGATGGATCCGCGTCGCCTGCTTCAAGATGGACCCGCTCCGCACCGGATGGAAGAAGATCGAAGATGCCGCTTGGAGAAGATGTTTGCCGGTCCGGATGTCCTCTTCTTGCCGGATAGGAGGAAGACTTTGGACCCTCTTCTGGACTTCTTCAGTGGATGTCTAGCCCCCGCTTGGGTTGGATGAAGATATCGGAGCCAGGACGGATCGGTGAACCTGGTATGGTGAAGACAAGGTAGGAAGATCTTCAGGGGCTTAGTGTTAGGTTTATTTAAGGGGGGTTTGGGTTAGATTAGGGGTATGTGGGTGGTGGGTTGTAATGTTGGGGGGGGGGTATTGTATGTTTTCTTTTACAGGCAAAAGAGCTGAACTTCTTGGGGCATGCCCCGCAAAGGGCCCTGTTCAGGGCTGGTAAGGTAAAAGAGCTTGTAACTTTTCTAATTTAGAATAGGGTAGGGAATTTTTTATTTTGGGGGGCTTTGTTATTTTATTAGGGGGCTTAGAGTAGGTGTAATTAGTTTAAAATTGTTGTAATATATTTCTTATGTTTGTAAATATTTTTTTATTTTCTGTAACTTAGTTCTTTTTTATTTTTTGTACTTTAGCTAGTTTATTTAATTGTATTTATTTGTAGCAATTGTGTTTATTTAATTTATTGATAGTGTAGTGTTAGGTTAATTGTAGGTAATTGTAGGTAGTTTATTTAATTATTTTATTGATAGGGTAGTGTTAGGTTTAATTATATCTTAGGTTAGGATTTATTTTACAGGTAATTTTGTAATTATTTTAACTAGGTAGCTATTAAATAGTTCTTAACTATTTAATAGCTATTGTACCTAGTTAAAATAAATACCAAGTTGCCTGTAAAATAAATATTAATCCTAAAATAGCTAAAATATAATTATAATTTATATTGTAGCTATATTAGGGTTTATTTTACAGGTAAGTATTTAGCTTTAAATAGGAATAATTTATTTAATAAGAGTTAATTTATTTCGTTAGATAAAAATTATATTTAACTTAGGGGGGTGTTAGTGTTAGGGTTAGACTTAGCTTTAGGGGTTAATGCATTTATTATAGTAGCGGTGAGCTCCGGTCGGCAGATTAGAGGTTAATAATTGAAGGTAGGTGTCGGCGATGTTAGGGAGGGCAGATTAGGGGTTAATACTATTTATGATAGGGTTAGTGAGGCGGGTTAGGGGTTAATAACTTTATTATAGTAGCGGTGCGGTCCGCTCGGCAGATTAGGGGTTAATAAGTGTAGGCAGGTGTCGGCGACGTTGAGGGGGGCAGATTAGGGGTTAATAAATATAATATAGGGGTCGGCGGTGTTAGGGGCAGCAGATTAGGGGTACATAAGTATAACGTAGGTGGCGGTCGGCAGATTAGGGGTTAAAATTTTTAATCGAGTGGCGGCGATGTGGGGGGAGCTCGGTTTAGGGGTACATAGGTAGTTTATGGGTGTTAGTGTACTTTAGGGTACAGTAGTTAAGAGCTTTATAAACCGGCGTTAGCCAGAAAGCTATTTTCAGGCGGCTGGAATCTTGTCGTTAGAGCACTAACGCTCACTGCAGAAACGACTCTAAATACCGGCGTTAGGAAGATCCCATTGAAAAGATAGGCTACGCAAATGGCGTAGGGGGATCTGCGGTATGGAAAAGTCGCGGCTGAAAAGTGAGCGTTAGACCCTTTAATCACTGACTCCAAATACCAGCGGGCGCCCAAAACCAGCGTTAGGAGCCTCTAACGCTGGTTTTGACGGCTACCGCCGAACTCTAAATCTAGGCCTATGTGTTGTGTTAAACATGTTGTTTTGTAATTTTCCCTATGGGATTGTCCCCCAGGCTTGCCTGTAGTTAACTACCCAATTTCTAAGCCCTTAAAGGCCGCCTCATGTCTCAGTGTTTTTTGACAGTTCTTTACAGATAGATAGCGCTAGTTCATGTGCGCCATATAGATAAATTTGTGCTCACTCCCATGGAGTTATTTGAGTCAGCACTGATTGGATAAAATGCAAGTCTGTCAAAAGCACTGAGATAAGGGGGTAGTCTGCAGATGCTTAGATACAAGGTAATTACAGAGGTAAAAAGTGTATTATTATAAAAGTGTTGGTTATGCAAAACTGGGGAATGGGTGATAAAGGGATTATCCATCTTTTAAAAAAAAAAAAAAATCTGTAGTAGACTGTCCCTTTAAGTGCAGACATTTGCCAGGATTTGAAGATGGTCCTCCTTTGGCCTCTAGTTCATTTTCCCTTACAAGCGGCCACTCTAAGTTACCCATGACTTATTGAGGTGTCTCTGACTCTTATTCTGAGGATAGTCCACTGTCTCTCTAAGGCCCTGGTATTCAAAACATTGTCAGACCCATGTGAAATTGCCTTTTTGACCTTGCCAGTCTTGCAGTCCGTGGGTCTGGTTATATTTTCCAAAAAAGGGCTAGATTACAAGTGGAACACTAATTTATTGCATGCCCGTAAGTGGGCAAATTTACCCGTTTGCGGGCGCTCAATAGATAATCAGCCATTTCAAGTGGCTGGTTATTGCTACCGCGAGCTTGTGGTAGCAATTTGCGCTTATAAAATTAACCAGAGATCAGATCTCTGGTTAATTTTATAAATGTCCCCCAAATGTCCACAAAATAAAGTGTAGTGTATTTTATTAAAAAACAAAAATTGTACCATTTTTATTTTTTAATAAAATAACTGCACTAGATAGTATTTTGGGGGTAAGTGGGTGTTAGAAAAAAAAAAACAGCACTGAAAAGTGCCTTTACATTGCGTTCTATAGGAACTGTGTGTTCCCAGTAAATATATATGTATATGGTTATATACAGTACTGTGCAAAAGTCTTAGGCCACCATTAGATTTGTTGTTTTAGCAAAGTATTTATTTTTCGGTCTCTTTATTAAGATACACACAAAATATATATATATAAAAGAATTCAGAACAAAATGGCTTCTTCTGGCAAAAATCAGTATTTAGAGTCAGTATTTAGTGTGACTTCCCTTGGCACTAAGAACATCTTTTGGGGAGACTGTACTGAAGTTTTCTGAAGTAATCTTCTGGTATATTATACCAGGCTTCTTTCAGCACTTCCCAGAGTTCTTCTTTAGATTTAGGTTGTCTTTATTTCTTCCTCTGTTCAGGTGATCCCATACTGCCTCTATAATATTCAGGTCTGGACTCTGTGGAGGCCAGTCCATGACTGTCAGTGTTTTATCAGCTGTTTTTTTCTCCAAATATGATTTCACTGCATTAGCAGTGTGCTTGGGATCATTATCATATCATTGTAATAATACAATCAGGCACTTTCCAAAAAGGAATGGCATGATGAATAAAAACCTGTCTGTACTTTTCAGCATTCATGATCCCATCAATTCGGACAATATCACCAACACCACTGGCAGAAATGCAGCCCCAAACCGGGACAGACCCTTCACCATGTTTTTACTGAAGGCCGCAAGCACTCATTCTTCCATCTCGCTCCAACTCTTCTTCTCCTCACATATTGTCAATGATTGACCCAAAAAATTCAAACTTAGATTCGTCACACCATAATACTATTTTCCACTGATCTCCATTCCAATTTTTTGGAGCTTTGGCATATCTTAGCCTTTTCACCCTGTCCTCCTTCTGAAAAAGTTATTTTTTTTGGCTGCTACCCTTCCACAAAGACCCTTCCTTATCAAGCTCCCCTTCGGACTGTAGAAGGGTCAACTTGGCATCCCAATGAAGCTGCCAGATGCTGATTCAGATCCTTGCTGGACTTCTTCCGTTCTCTCAAAGAAGAAACTTTGAGAAACTTCTTATCAGATTTTGAAAGTTTTCTTGGCCTACCAGTGCTTTTTTTTTGTCCTTGACTTCTCCTGATTCTTCAAATTTCTTTATAACAGCTTGAATACCACATCTTGAGTATCCAGTTTGTTTGCTGATTTCCCTTTAAAAGTGGCCTTGCTGATGCAAAAGTATGATTTTTGAATGGAATAATGTGATTGAAAGTTGGTGTTATTGGCAAGTATCCAATGAATTAAACATGTGTATGTAATGCTCAAGTATGTCTTGCACAAACCTGGTGTAATAGACCTTTTTAACCGCAGTCATTTTTGACATCATATAGTAGGACAAATACAGGTGTTAGCAATGACATTGAGTAGGGTTCCATTTACGTTTACAAGAGCCAGGTTCCTGCTATTGCTCAAGTGTAAGGGGAGGTCACACTGACTAAATACTTGCCACTTTAGCCTATAGAAGCTGCATTTTCTGATTTTTTTTTCTCTTTTTTTTAATACTGCATACAAATATCCTGTATTTTCTGGTTGTATTCTATTACAGAGACTGATACATAATTATATATGATGATTATATCATTGCTAAAACAACAAATCCAATGGTGGCCTAAGTGAAATGGCTTTTAACAGGGCCGCCACTAGAAATTTTGGGGCCCCTGACTTAAACATTGACCAGGGCCCCCCCCCCCCCTTTGACATGTGGAATTTTTTTACCAAGTGACTAAAACGTATATGCACTTTATTCTTAAGTGTCTATTTAAACTCGGAAATGTTGTAAAGGTAGTAACATACAGACACACTCATACACTGAAACACACACACACACTCACACATAAGGATTCACATATAGACACTCTAGCAGACACGCAAAGAAACACACAAACACACTCAGACACAGATACCCAAACAGACACTCAGCACTTGATTACATTGACCTGACAAGTAATGAGGTAGACCTCAGTTTTGTAAAAAAAAGGAGATTTAGAAAACAAAATATGGAGTTCTGATTATCTTTTGTAAAGGAAGATGCCAACTAAATGATGACAACAGCAGTGGCTGAAAGGAAGGGCCTTGAACTGCCTAAACAATCATTTAAAGGTTAAATGGTGGATTGGTGACTTCCGTAAAGGTCTCATTAGTCTCAAAGTCTGTAGAAAGATGTGAATAATCAGTAGTAAGGTCAAAATGTCCTAAAAAGGAACAGACAATGTACACACACACACACAAACTCAAACTTGCACATACACCAAAGGAAACACTGACAGAGACAGCCTCAGAAAAAACACAAAGACATACACACACACAGAGACACCCACAGAAAACACACAAAGACATACACACACAGAGAGACAACCACATAAAACACAGAAAAACATACATACACACACCCTCACTGAGATATCCACAGAAAACACACAAAGACATACACACACCCTCATATAGACACCCACAGAAAACACACACCCTCACAGAGACATCCACAGAAAACACAGACATACATACATACACACACACACACCCTCACAGAGACATCCACAGAAAACACAGACATACACACTCACCCTCATAGAGGCATCCAGAGAAAATACACAAAGGCAAACATACACACACCCTTGCAGAGACACCCTCGCAGAGACACCCATAGAAAAAGCTCAAAGACATATGCACACACCCTCACAGACATCCACAGAAAATGCACAAAGACATACACACCCACCGTCACAGAGAGACCCACAGAGAAAAAAAAAAAACTCATAGAGACACAAACCAAAGCACAAAGACATAAACACAGACACCCACAGAAACACTCACAGGAGGAAACATGTATGCACCTTGCATCCCCTAAATCAACAGTGTGTGACATGCATGATAAAAAAATGCAGAAATTAAGAGATCACTTTTTAAAGAATCATATTTGTATATGTGTAAACAAAAATAATTCTGTGAATTCAAAATTGTACATTAAGGATCTTGGTAGATGGCTAGCTGAAGAAAAGTACTTTTAAAAGGTTTACATATGTTTGTTTGTTTTTTGTTTTTTCTCCATTTTCCCCAACCAAGAGCACCACTTCAAATATAGTGTACAAATGTTCCCATCTGTCAGCTATACTTTTTTGAAAATGCTGTACTCTATATGTTTTTTTTTTTTTTAGTTCTTGCCTCACGGGGCCCCCCCTGGCCCATTGGGCCCCTGACAGGAGTCACCCCTGTCACCCCCTGATGGCGGCCCTGGCTTTTAATTATGGACCTCAACCCTTATTTTCCTAGTTTTTTTTTTGCTTGGTGTAACAATGTAACATCAAACAGAGCACAGACAAGAGTGGCAAGTTAAACGTTGAACTGTTTAAATGCAATGTTTTTTTTTTATTTTGCTGCCACCTAGTGGTTAGAATGCTTATTGCTAATCTGCAACATTACTGAAGTTTAACACGCAGAAGCTATACTATTATTATTATTATTGTTATTGTTGTTACTATTATTAGGATCTGTTATTTATCAGGCAACAACATATTACACAGAGCTATACAAAGTTCAATTTAATTATGGGGTACATTACAATTCATATACTTACAAGTCAAGTAAAATAAAGATTACAAAGGATTTAGGGTACTGTAACTAACTGTTTTAAGGCTCCTCAATCTTTGCAGTCCAATGGTTTGTGATCATGTTTAAGTTAATAAAGGGACCTTCATTTGGAACCTGTTTGTTGATTACTTGTGCCCACAGTATAATTTTGAGCTTCTTTTTCATAATTAGGTCAATAAATGAGACTCTGTCTGTTGGATCCCTAATGTCTAATGATAGTTTACCTGGCTGTAGGTTGTTTATTTATTTGTTATTAGAAGCATTTTATACATTGTGTAATCAATAGAAACAATTACCATTTCATACACAAACTATAGAATTCAGCTTGTGTATTTGTGACTGCTAGCACCTGTGCATGTAATCAAAGGACCATCGAATACAGTAGATTTGCATGATCCACAAATGCAGAATAAAAAGACAATGCAACAGCACTTACTCTGTATTTCAAATTATCAGTAGATTTTTGTCTGATAAATTTCAAAGATTGTTTTTCCCAGCCCACTGTATCATGTGGCAGTCATCAGCCAAATACAAACTCATATACACATACACTGGGAACTCTTGTACATGCTCAGTAGGAGTAGGTGCACATGAAGAGACTGAGCACAAATTGACAAATTAAAACTAAAATAGACAAATTATAGTTGTTTAAAATGAAATTCATAGAATCGTAAAAGTTTAATTTTGACTTTAGTGCCCCTTTAAATGCTTATAAATATACAATTCTGACGTGACACACCCCAACCTTCTCTTTTTAGAATGGTAGATTGCATTTGTAAAGGTGCATTACAAACAACAGAATGCTAATTAACAAGCACACCTTGTGCACAATCAGTAATGCATGCACATTCATACACAATAGCCTAAAGCTAGAGAGGTTCTCAAGCTTACAGTCTAAAGGTAAAAAAGTGACACAGGAGGTGTGAGAGATTGAAAAGTCAGTTATAGGACAAAAATAATCTAAAGATGGTAAACTAAGTTTCTGCTTTTTCTAGAGCCAGTAGCAATGCTCCATAAATCTGTACTAAACTAAACTGACAGTCCTTCATTTTAGCCTTTTTTGTGTGTATAACAAGACTGGGCCGTCATGCAAATCTCTGCCTGTAAGCGCATGATGACCAGTTCTTGTCAAGAGGGAGATTGCTGATCCAATGCTGTTGACAACAATCCCCCTCACTGTAAGCCACATATGTTGGTGGGGTAGTGGGACGCACCCCCAAAGCTGCATTGTAGTGCAGGTGATGTTACCAAAAAAGTGCGTAGTGACTCCACAGGGGGGTCGGGACAAAGAAGTGACAGGCAGTGAAGAGAATTGGATGGGAGGAGGCTGTTCAAACCAGGGCTGGACTGGGACTAAAAATATCAACACTCATACAAATTCTTCATAAAATACTGAGCACGGCTTTATGGCTATTTACAATATTGTCACTGTTTAGCAGGTTATTTTCATATGTATAGCAAACTGGTCCCAGAATTCTTTAAGTCTTATGCCCATGTAATGTACACTTGTTGTCACTTTTATTTCTGTATTTTAATGGTATATTCAATGCCAGTGACGTGCTGGTATAGGTGAACAAACAGGTGATGGCTTGATCTATAGTATCAAACAGACTTAATGCTTCAACTGTGTGCAAAAATAGAAACAATCTTTGTTACCTTGATCTTCTTGTGAATTTCGGAGTATCACCCCTTACCGGAGAGTACAGAAATTGATGATCCTCTGATCCAATCCGGTCCTACACACCGCAGGAGTTGGGAAACTGCATCACAGATTCAGGGCAGTCGGCAATATAATACACCGCTGTATGCGGCTTAGAAGCTTTTTGAGGATTTGGAAGGTGTAAGTATAATACTATAGCAGATATATTTACTCAATATGAAATATATATATTCATCCCCATAACGGAAAGACTTAAGTATGATTCAATGTAGAAGAAAGTACACTTTGTGATCCGATCCTACTCACCGCAGGGAGGGGAGACTCTGCATAGCAACTTCTGTGTTAGATAGATAGAACGCCGTACACACCGGCACTTCAGCTCACTAATTGAAAGCCGCTCACGGCACCAGCTTAGCAGTGACAGCTAAAGACAGTCCAAAATCTTCCATACAGCGATTTCCCAAGCGCTGAATTCACACAAAAATACAAAATAGGATTGGAAGAATGGAGGCAGCACATTGGAGTTAAAAATTAAAAAAAGACATTTTATTTCATTCTTTAAAAGTTTAGTAACAAGCACATTTTCTAAGTAGAATTACCCCAGCACACAGGGATATGCTGTTCTCCGGAGTTACTAAACTTTTAAAGAATGAAATAAAATGTCTTTTTTTAATTTTTAACTCCAATGTGCTGCCTCCATTCTTCCAATCCTATTTTGTATTTTTGTGGGACTAAAAATAGGCCCGGACATTTTAAGGCAGAGTAGCCCACTGCTTCACCTTTTGTTATTTAACTTTACCCCAAAACTGACAAGTTTAATTTACTAGTTTGATTTACAAAAACATTTTTAAGTTTGCAACACCCTTCTGTCTCTGTATTTTGTTAATTGGTTGTTTTATTTAAAGGTAAAAACAAGGGAAATATAATATAAAAGGAGCTATTGAAGTTCACATTTAAATAAATAATAATCACTTAATGCTTATCATGTTGTGTCAATGTCACTCAAAATAGCAATGCCCAGAGAAAAATAACACACACATACATTAACAGGCGACATCAAGAGCTGCTTCTCTGTGAATACCATCCTTCCCCTTTGGTTAGCCCAATTCAGAGTATATGCACTTGTGCAGACCTCCTGTACAAAAATGGTGGCAGATTTTTCAGTACTACAACAATGTTTCAGCCATCTTGGAAACCTTGCCACCATAAAGGCAAGTACACTTCTTATTTACACAGTCCCTCTTTTTCAGGGGAGGGGGGCAGAGGGCCTGACAGGTGGAGCCTGACTAAAAGGATGGTCTCAATTGAGACCTCTGAGACCCCCTATAGTTACAGCCCTGTCCAAAGGCTGGCCTTGCATTATGCACAAATGATACAGGTAACTGGGCAGGGCAAAGGCAATTGGCCCTAGCCTAAAACTAGCCCCGGCTTACCGGCAAATGCCTTGTATGCCCTATGGTCAGTCTGGGCCTGGTTCAAACCCCTTGATCTCAGACCCCCCTATACCCCTAATTTGAATGATAATCTTCTGCTCTTTCACATTATTGGAAAGCCACAAGCCCCCAAAATATATTTTTTTAAATTAACACATGATACATGGGGTTTTGGTGTATAATAATGGACTCTGCTGAATCTGTTGGGCCTGCTAAACAGTGTATAATTTGTATGGCTTACACACTGAAATATGACTTACAATAGTGTTAAAATGTAAGTATCAAAACATTAATCTGCTTAAAGGGACAGTATACACTCATTTTCATATAACTGCATGTAATAGACACTACTATAAAGAATAAGATGCACAGATACTGATATAAAAATCCAGTATAAAATGGTTTAAAAACTTACTTAGTAGTTTTCAGTTTAGCTCTGTTGAAAAGGCAGTTTTTTAAAAAAAAATTTTGGTTTCTTTATTTGATATCAAGCAAAATAGTAACAGAATGTTTCATATTCTTGAATAACATAAAGCAAAGAAAAAACAAAAAGGTAAAAAATACACAACAGGAAGGTTTAAACTTTTTCCAATCCCAATTTTTTTTTTTCCAGTCTTTATGAAAGTCCATATTGTAATTTTCGGGTGCTGAACATCTATGAAATATATTTCTATCAACAATATCATATTAGACAATATCTAAAGCATGGACAATACTTTATATGATGAGTGTATGGGCCAGTGTGCGATGAGTGGTCTCAACATATTGTGGGCCTGTCTGTTTAGTTGGTGCAGATGTTTACTCATTGGAGGTTAGATGTGTGTTGTTTCCACATGTCTAACATGAGTTCATGCGTATCTATAGACCCTGACAGGGGCGTATTAAGGCATAGGCCAACGAGGCCGGTGCCTAGGGCAGCAGATTTTTAAGGGGCAGCAGAATTTTGAGTCCCTAGGGCCACTCTACTGAACTCAGGGCCGGGTGGCTAAATCAAGCAATTACAAATTACTTAAATGGCTGGCCTGGCTATTGCTATCCTATGGGATTGTATGTGGGTGCGCATGACGTGGAGGCGGAGCTCACTTGCGCAGCCTGGCCTGGACTGAGAGGGAATGCAGTATTCTTCCTGGCTCCACCGCGTGATTGAGACTTACACAGACTACACAGTGCAGTGTGCACTACAACGTGACCACTGTGAAACAGCATATGCCTTTCTCCCTTCAATACATCTTCATTAGGCATTAAAATACTTAAACGGATTAGTCACTAAATACGTGTACATTTACTGTTTGTCTATCTGTCATACATGCAAAGAATAAGTATTTATTGCTGAATCTATAAAACTATGTGACTTAAAACACAACTGAAAATATGTTGTATGCATTTAATACATTCAGAAACAATACAAGTATATACTTTATTATGATTGTATCATGTGACTTTATCCCCTAGGATGCAATTCCTAATACTATCATAACTACTGTTGTATTTTTTAAGTACTGTTAAAGGCCAGTTTGTATATTCATTACATATTTATCCAAGCAGATATTTTGCTTAAATAACTGTCAATCACCAAAGAAGATGTTTAAGGTTAAACAACTACCTACTGACAAACTATCATACAGTGAAGGATATTTTTTTCTGATATAAACACTTTAATCATCTGACTTGCAAAATAATGTCTTAATATAAATATATATATATATATATATATATATATATATATATATATATATATATATATATATATATATATATACAGGTGGCCCTCGTTTTACAACGGTTCAATTTACACCGTTTCAGAATAACAACCTTTTTTTCTAGTCATGTGACTGCTATTGAAAAGCATTGAGAAGCAGTGCATTTATTAAAATAGCCAGTAGGTGGAGCTGTCCACTTATGTTGCAGCAAAGCCAAGCAAGCTGAAATTAATCAGTTTAACCAGACCTGAGATATAGAGCAGATTTCAAAGGAACAAGATCTTCCTGTCTATAAATCAGTCCAAATTGGAATGATAGAAAGAACTGTTTGCAGAAAAATGCAAGTAAAGTCTGTGTTGTGTGATTATTTTATTAGGTTTATAATGCTGTTTAGCAAGTGTTTTTGTTAATTTAACTTAGTTTAATTATATATTCTGTGTTGTGTGATTATTTTATTAGGTTTATAGTTCTGTTTAGCATTTAAAGTCTTCATTTCAAAGCTTTAAAAATAATGTATTAGGTTTTACTTATGACAATTTTGAGAGGGGCCTGGAACCTATCTCCCTCACTTCCCATTGACTTACATTATAAACTGGGTTTCAATTTACAACGGTTTAGATTTACAACCATTCCTTCTGGAACCTAACCCCGGCGTAAACTGAGGGCTACCTGTATGTGTGTGTGTGACCAGAGTGAATGTAAGCCCTGGTGAACATCTACTTAAAAAGACATTTTTTTAAAAATTTTTTACACCCTGCCCCAAAAATATTATGTCTAAAAAAAGGCCTTAAACCTGGGGTGGGGTGGGGTGGGGGGGTGGGGTGGGGTGGGGGGGTGGGCTGCAGAGTTTTGAGTGCCTAGGGCAGCACAAAACTTAAATACGCCAGTGGACCCTGACTGTAAGTGGTGGTATCTCTCCTAATGAAGGAGGTTTTCTACTTGTGCCCTCCATTCTGTTACTGTGGGTAATGTATTTGATTTCCAGTATTTCGGGATCAAAGTTTTCGCGCTATTGATCATTATAGTCAGTAATAGTTTGGCTTTACCATTGTTAAGTTTAGGCAATCGTGTCTCTTATGTCAGACATCTGATCAAGCACCTCTGTCCAGAATGTATCTAATTTGTTGCACCACCACTATATATGAGTTGAGTTACCTACCTCTCCATAACCATCTCCTGCATTTGTTGTTCGCAGTTTTGTATATTTTAGGTAACCTGTTAGGTGGGAGGTACCACCTTGTGAGGAATTTATAGTTCGCCTCTAATACCTTAACGGATATTAATGATTTGTTAGTGGCTATGAAAGCCGTATGCCAATCCTTTAGACCTATGTTGATTCCCAACTATTTTTCCCATACTTTGGTATGTTCAGGCATCTTTCGTAAGTCTCTTGTCAATAATTGTTTGTACAATATAGATATTGCGTGTCTAGGGGTACTGTTCAATAAACATAATGTTTCAAAAGGTGTTAATTTTCTAATCAGGTGAAATTTGCTAGGATGGGTGTCTACATAATGGCACATCTGCGTGTAAGAATACCAGTTTATGGAGATGTCTGAATGATTTTCTCTAATAGTTGCTAATGATCTAGGTTTGCCATCTTGGAGGAACATTGACAATATTCTGTTTTTATAAGACTCCCTGATTCTATCTGTGTGTCTTTATGTTTCCAGGGTAGTGCATTGTTGTGACATATGGGCATCATAGGGGAGACGATATTAGAAATATTAGTGGAGTTGTTTGTTAGTTTATCCCATGTTTCGAAAAACTATGTAAATAATGGGTACTGTTGTAATATTGCAGTCCTCTGCTTAGAGAGGAGCCATGTGGCTTTTCCTGCATTGCTCAGGCCTAATATGTACCAGTCAATTTGAACCTATTTGTGTGTATTATTTGTGCACCAGTCTAATAGTTTATGTAGGACTATAGCTATTTTATATGTGTGTATATTGGGTATGCCTAGCCCGCCTTTTTCCCTGGGTATGTACATTGTTTGTTTCGCAACTCTTGGTCTGGTGCCCTGCCATATGAATTGTTCTATTAGTAATTGGATCTTGTTAAGATAGTGGAGTGGAAGTTGTATGGGGGTAGTTTGTAGCAAATATAAAATTCTAGGTAGGAAATTCATCTTCACTACATTTATTCTGCCTATCCAGGAAATAGACCGATTTTTCCAGCTCAAGAGATCCGCAATTAAAGCTTCCTCTAATTTTTTGTAATTAGCTTGAAATATTATTTTTGGGTCTGGGGCCAAGTAGATGCCTAGTGTAATGGAAGCTTCCGTTACTTTTGTACTTGGAGAGGACTGCAGGCCAGCCTTCTCCCCACTACTATGGACCCAGGAACTTGAGGGGATTCTATGATTTGGGAGGTGGGTGCTCAGGGTATATTTGGAGTACTTTTACCCTGGATTCAGGTTTACCCAGTTTTCATAAATTCCCAGAGACTATGAGGACTGGTGGGAACTGCAACAGAGTTGGGATTTTATGATTCTTCACATGGGATATAAGTAGAAGAACTTTTAAGGTGTTGTCCCTTGCCTCTCTTCCCAGTATACATCCCACCTGATCTGTATGTACCAATTTGGGTAGATATTTGTTTATTCTATCAGCTAGTACTTTGGAATACATCTTAATATCCGAGTTTAGTAATAAAATTGGATGGAAATGTTCAGGTCTATCTGGTTGTTTTCCTGGTTTTGGCAATACAGTGAGCTTCTAGCATATTTTCTGTGAATCCCTTTGTAGTTAGAAGTGAATATAACATGCTTGCTAAGGGACCTAAAAGGTATACCCAGTCTGGGGTACCGAGACCTGCTACAATTGTCTGGCAGTGGTGGGATCTGCTTCCTCCTTATAGAGCAGTTCCAAACTACCAGTGGGACCTTGATGGAAATGGAGGCTGAATTCCAGTGGAGATTGCAGGCAGTGCTGGCCCAGTTTGATGGCCCTGTCTTGACAGAGGGCAAACTAGCCTGGAAGGATATAGTTCATCTGAAACTCTGGCACGAGGCTCTCCAGTTCGAACAAGACTACCAGGGGAAGTCCCTTCCTACTCCAGAGCAGCAATACTGGCTCCAGATGGATCTACGAATGCTGTTCCTGGGAAAGCAGCCCCTGGAGGAATAGATGGCCGAATTGGATGGATTGGTCCAGACAGAGATGGAGGTGGATGAAGGGTACCGGGCACTGCAGTGGTATGTGGCCCAGGTGTGTCCAGAAATGGAGATGGATGATCCTACAGAGGGCTATAACCATGGCGACCCAGGATTGCTACTTGAAAGTCTCACACAGGACGCCCACTGCAGGAGTACGGCAGAGTGGCGTCAGAAGTACCTGGAATGAGAGACAATCTTTATTACCTAGCTGCCCAAGAGTGGGAGCTAGAAAAGGCATATAAAAGGCTGTTAGATCTCGTTCAGCAGCATGCCTCAGAGCCTGAAGAGGGCTATGATGTAGCGATCAGGGATTTATTGGACTTTTCCTCAGAGGAGTTGCAACCGGTAATGAGCTACCATGAGCTGCTAGACCACAATTAGCAGCCTAGCCCTGAGCTTGCCACACCAGTAGAAGTGCTGGCAACAGGGCAGGGCACCAATGGTCTCTGTCCAGCACCTGTGATATCTCTGGAGTCCCAGGGAGAGGAGGAAGTCGATTTCTCTACACAGCCACAGGCTCCAGAGATTGATAATTTAATAGACTTTTCCTCTGAGGAGAGACAGACTGGTGAGCCTCCAGCGGAAGAGATGGCCACAGGGCAGAGCACCCCTGGCCTCTGCCCAGCACCTGCAGCAGCTCCGGGAAGCCAGGGAGAGGAGGTAGCCAACCTCTCTCCACAGCAGCAGAGTCAGTTCCAGGGAGAGGAGATTTCTGACCTATCTCCCCAGCGGCAGAGCGGTTTCCAGGGAGAGGAGGTAGCCGACCTCTCTCCACAGTGGCAGAGCAGTTTTCAGGGAGAGGTGGTAGCCTACCTCTCTCCCCAGTGGCAGAACCAGTTCCAGGTAGAGGAGGTAGCTGACCTCTCTCCATAGCAGCAGAGTCAGTTCCAGGGAGAGGAGGTAGCCAACCTCTCTCCCCAGCAGAAGAGTCAGTTCCAGGAAGAGGAGGTAGCTGACCTATTGCCCCAGTGGCAGAGTGGTTTCCAGGGAGAGGAGGTCGCCAACCTCTCTCCCCCATCATCAGAACCAGTTCCAGGGAGAGGAGGTAGCTGAACTCTCTCCCCAGTGGCAGAGCGGTTTCCAGGGAGAAGAGGTAGCCTTCCTTTCTCCCCAGAGGCAGAGCGGTTTCCAGGAAGAGGAGGTAGCCAGCCTCTCTACCCAGCAATAAAGCAGGTCCCAGGGAGAGGAGGTAGCTGACCTCTCTCCCCAGCAGCTTAGCATGTTCTAGGAAGAGGAGGTCAGCATTCTAACTCCCCAGTAGCAGTGGCCAAAAACAAAAATGGAAGAAAGTTTTGGACTGGGCCATCTGACTAACTCAGGTCCAAACCAGTGAGAGGTCTGGTACCTGGTTAGTCTACTCTGGGGGGAAGAAATGTAACGGAAGCTTCCGTTACTTTTCTACTTGGAGAGAACTGCAGGCCAGCCTCTTCCCCACCGACTATGGACCCAGGAACTTGAGGGGATTCTATGATTTGTGAGGTGGGTGCCCAGGGTATATTTGGAGTACTTTTACCCTGGATTCAGGTTTACACAGTTTCCATGAATTCCCAGAGACTATGAGGACTGGAGGGAACTGATACAGAGTTGGGATTCCTGTGTTTTGTTGGAGTATACAGTGACAGCCCAATTCAGTATTGCCTGCTCCAACCCCCCCCCCCCCCCGACTCAGAATGTTTGAGCTAATTACAACCTCCTGCTGTTATGTGTCTGCATATATTGTCTTGGTGTAAAGTGTAAAGCTATAACAACTTGCAGCAGCCGTTAATCTAATAGCAGAAGGTATCCAGTGGAGGTTCATGGGTTGGCGTTTGGTGGGAGGAAGGTGACTTTAACTGGTTTACCCAGTCTGGGGTACCAAGACCCGCTACAATTGGCTGGCAGTGGTGGCATCTGCTTCCTCCTTATAGAGCAGTTCCAAACTACCAGTGGGGCCTCGATGGAAATGGAGGCTGAATTCCAGTGGAGATTGCAGGCAGTGCTGGCCCAGTTTGATGGCAGAGGAGGTAGCCAACCTTTCTCCCCATCGTCAGAACCAGTTCCAGGGAGAGGAGTTAGCTGACCTCACAGTGACAGAGCGGTTTACAGAAAGAGGATGTAGCCAACCTCTCTCCACACCAGCAGAGTCGGTTCTAGGAAGAGGAGGTAGCTGACCTATCGCCCCAGTGGCAGAGTGGTTTCCAGGGAGAGGAGGTCGCCAACCTTTCTCCCCCATCGTCAGAACCAGTTCCAGGGAGAGAAGGTAGCTGACCTCTCTCCCCAGTGGCAGAGCGGTTTCCAGGGAGAAGAGGTAGCCTTCCTTTCTCCCAAGAGGCAGAGCGGTTTCCAGGAAGAGGAGGTAGCCAGCCTCTCTACCCAGCAATAAAGCAGGTCCCAGGGAGAGACTACCAGGGGAAGTCCCTTCAATCTCCAGAGCAGCAATACTGGCTCCAGATGGATCTACGAATGCTGTTCCTGGGAAAGCAGCCCCTGGAGGAATAGATGGCCGAATTGGATGGATTGGTCCAGACAGAGATGGAGGTGGATGAAGGGTACCGGGCACTGCAGTGGTATGTGGCCCAGGTGTGTCCGGAGATGGAGATGGATGTTCCTACAGAGGGCTATGACCACGGCGGCCCAGGATTGCTAATTGAAAGGACCCCACTGCATGAGTAGGGCAGAGTGGCGTCAGAAGTACCCGGACTGAGAGATGATCTTTATTACCTAGCTGTCCATGAGTGGGAGCTAAAAAAGGCATATAAAAGGCTGTAAGATCTCGTTCAGCAGCATGCCTCAGAGCCTGAAGAGGGCTATGGTGCAGCGATCAGGGATTTATTGGACTTTTCCTCAGAGGAGTGGCAACCGATAATGAGCTACCATGAGCTGCTAGACCACAATCAGCAGCCTGGCCCTGAGCTTGCCACACCAGTAGAAGCACTGGCAACAGGGCAGGGCACCAATGGCCTCTGACCAGCACCTGTGATATCTCTGGAGTCCCAAGGAGAGGAGGAAGTAGATTTCTCTACACAGCCACAATCTCCAGAGATTGATAATTTAATAGACTTTTCCTCTGAGGAGACACAGACTGGTGAGCCTCCAGCAGAAGAGATGGCCACAGGGCAGATCACCCCTGGCCTCTGCCCAGCACCTGCAGCAGCTCTGGGAAGCCAGGGAGAGGAGGTAGCCAACCTCTCTCCACAGCAGCAGTGTCAGTTCCAGGAAGAGGTGGTAGCTGACCTATCTCCCCAGTGGCAGAGCGGTTTCCAGGGAGAGGAGGTAGCCGACCTCTCTCCACAGTGGCAGAGCGGTTTTCAGGGAGAGGAGGTATCTGGCCTCTCTTCCCAGTGGCAGAACCAATTCCAGGTAAAGGAGGTAGCTGACCTCTCTCCACAGCAGCAGAGTCAGTTCCAGGGAGAGGAGGTAGCTGACCTATCTCCCCAGCGGCAGAGCAGTTTCCAGGGAGAGGAGGTAGCCAACCTCTCTCCACAGTGGCAGAGCGGTTTTCAGGGAGAGGAGGTAGCCGACCTCTCTCCCCAGTGGCAGAACCAGTTCCAGGTAGAGGAGGTATCTGACCTCTCTCCACAGCAGCAGAGTCAGTTCCAGGGAGAGGAGGTAGCTGACCTATCTCCCCAGTGGCAGAGCGGTTTCCTGGGAGAGGAGGTAGCCAACCTCTCTCCACAGTGGCAGAGCGGGTTTCAGTGAGAGGATGTAGCTGACCTCTCTCCACAGCAGCAGAGTCGGTTCCAGGAAGAGGAGGTAGGTGACCTATCTCCCCATCAGCAGAACCAGTTCCAGGGAGAGGAGGTAGTCAACCTCTCTCCCCAGTGGCAGAGCGGTTTCCAGGGAGAAGAGGTAGCCTTCCTTTCTCCCCAGAGGCAGAGCGGTTTCCAGGAAGAGGAGGTAGCAGCCTCTCTACCCAGCAATAAAGCAGGTCCCAGGGAGAGGAAGTAGCTGACCTCTCTCCCCAGCAGCTTAGCATGTTCCAGGAAGAGGAGGTCAGCATTCTCCCTCCCCAGTTGCAGTGGCCAAAAACAAAAATGGAAGAAAGTTTTGGGCTGGGCCATCTGACTAACTCAGATCCAAACCAGTGGGAGGTCTGGTACCTGGTTAGTCTACTCCGGGGGGAAGAAATGTAACGGAAGCTTCCGTTAATTTTGTACTTGGAGATGACTGCAGGCCAGTTTTTCCCCACTGACTATGGACCCAGGAACTTGAGGGGATTCTATGATTTGGGAGGTGGGTGCCCAGGGTACATTTGGAGTACTTTTACCCTGGATTCAGGTTTACACAGTTTCCATGAATTCCCAGAGACTATGAGGACTGGAGGGAACTGATACAGAGTTGGGATTCCTGTGTTTTGTTGGGGTGACAGCCCAATTCCGTATTGCCTGCTCCAACCCACCCCTAGACTCAGAATGTTTGAGTTTATTACAACCTCCTGTTGTTATGTGTCTGCATATCTAGTCTTGGTGTAAAGTGTCTGTTATTGTGTGAGTCATCTATTGTCCTTTTGTAAGTCAGGATGTGATTAGAATCTTGTTTAACTAACCATTGTCTGATGTTTGTCTCATTGTATAATATTTGTTTCTATTGATTATGTGGTGACTACCCCCTTTTGTTGGAAATTTTTAAAAGCTGTGTTTTCTGTGCAATAAAGCAGTTCCTATTTTGACCCTTAAGCATTCAGTCTTGGCTAATGTTCTTGGGGGTAGCTATAACAACTTGCAGCAGCCGTTATTCTAAAAGCTGAAGGTATACAATGGAGGCTCATGGGTTGGCGTTTGGTGGGAGGAAGCTGAATCTAGCGGGTATACCCAGTCTGGGGTACCAAGACCCGCTACACCTAGATACTTAAAGGGACACTGAACCCAAATTTTTTCTTTCATGATTCAGATAGAGCATGCAATTTAAAGCAACTTTATAATTTACTCCTATTATCATTTTTTCTTCGTTCTCTTGCTATCTTTATTTGAAAAAGAAGGCATCTAAGCTAAAGAGCCAGCAAATTTTTGGTTCAGAACCATGGACAGCACTTGTTTATTGGTTCTGTCCAATCAGCAAGGACAACCCAGGTTGTTCACCAAAAATGGGCCGGCATCTAAACTTACATTTTTGCTTTTCAAATAATGTCCCTTTAAGTTTTGTTTTTTGTATCTTTAGGGGACAATTTTGTATCATTTGGTTTAGTAGTTTTTCTTAAGTAATGTATATCATTTCAGATTTTGTGGTGTTTATAAGGATGTTAGACACTTGCCCGAAATTCTGAAATATTTCTAGGACTTTTGGTAAGGATGATTCCACCTTTGTGAGCATGTATAGGACATTGTCCGCGTATAATGCTAGTTTATGTTCAGTTTTGCCAATTTGTATACCTGTAACCTGTATGGTATTTCTGATTTTTTGTGCCAGCGCTTCTATGGATAACACAAAGAGTACCGGAGAAAGGGGGTATCCCTGTCTCATTCTGTTTTTTATAGGGAATTTGTCTGATAGGAGGCCGTTTACTTTGAGCTTAGCTGTGGGGGATGCGTAAAGTGAGAAGGATTGGTTAATAAATTTGTCGCCAAATTTCATTTTTTGCATAACTGCTTTTAAGAATAGCCAATTTACCCTATCAAATGCTTTCTCTACATCAGTGGATACCAAGACTACAGGTATTTTATGATTCTTCACATGGGATATAAGTTGAAGAACTTTTAAGGTGTTGTCCCTTGACTCTCTTCCCAGTATAAATCCCACCTGATCTGTATTTACCAATTTGGGTAGACATTTGTTTATTCTATTACCTAGTACTTTGGCATACATCTTAATATCCGAGTTTAGTAATGAAATTGGATGGAAATGTTCTGGTCTATCTGGTTGTTTTCCTGGTTTTGGCAATACAGTGAGCTTCTAGCATATTTTCTGTGAATCCCTTTGTAGTTAGAAGTGACTATAACATGCTTGCTAAGGGACCTAAAAGGTGCTGTGTATATGTTTTATAATATTTCATACTAAATCCATCTGGTCCTGGGCTTTTTCCACTAGGCATGGTTTGTATCACTTTTTTAATTTATTCTATAGATATGGGAAGGTCTAGACTGTCTGCTTCTTCCTTTGCTAAAGTGTGTAAATCTAAATCTGAAAGGTAATCCTCAATGTTCTGTGTTGTTGGTGTATCTTTTATATTATATAGAGATGTATAATATTGTCTAAATATTTCTGCAATATTCTTACTATCCTTATGTGTGTCCCCTTGCGTGTCCAAAATGGAATGTATATGAGCGTTAAGCTGACACCTCTTAAGGGCTTTTGCTAAAGTAGAGCCCGCTTTATCTTTTACATCATAATATTTTTGTTTGAGTAGGGACTTTTTTTAAAAATATTCTTTCACAAGGTAATTTTTGAGGGATTGTCTGGATCTTGTTAGGGATTCTAAAATGGAGGTAGATTGTGGGTTTCATTTTTTGTTCCTTTTCCCAGTAACCTATTTGTGACAATGTTGAATTTATTAACTGTCTATTTTCTTTTTTCCCCCCTGGCTTTGTGGGCTATGAGCTCACCTCTTGCTACACATTTGTTAGTTTCTCAGATAGTTATTGGGGTTATGTCTTCTAAATTGTTTTCCATGAAATAATTGCCCAGTTTAGTATCTATCACCCGTTTAATCAGTGGATTTTCTAACATATATTCCTCCAATCTCCAATTATAAGGTCTAAGTGGTATGTCTGGCCATTCCACTTCACATTGCACAGGTGTGTGATCTGACCATGTAATTGGCAGAATCTTTGAATCTGTGATCATAGATAGGCCTGTTTGGTCAGCAAGAATGTAATTTATTCTGGTAAACGTATTGTGCAGGTTTGAGTAGAACGTATAGTCTTTTGTGTGTGGGTTTATCGTTCTTCATACATCATGTAATCTTAGTTGTTGAATATAGTTTTTTATTGTCTTAATCACTCATTTAGGTGTGCTAGCGGTCCCTGTGGATGTATCTATCAAAGGGTCTAATGGTAAGTTGAAGTCCCCACTAAGGAATAACGTCCCTTTGGCATATACTAACAGTGAGTGGAATATTGTTTTAAAAAGGGGGTGCTGGTCCTTGTTTGGTAGGTATACATTTGTAAATGTAACCGGTCTACTACATATGAGGCCCACAAGAATTAGGTGTCTTCCGTTTTTGTCCTTTTCTATATATGTGGCCTGAAAGTGAACAAAGTTCTTAAACAAAATGCACACTCTGCCTTTTTTTGGAGGTGCCTGACGCCAAGTATGTACTTCTATATTTGTGACTTAGTAATTTTGGTTCTCTACCCATCTTAAAATGCGTATCCTGTAGAAACAGGACATCAGCCATTGTTTTGTATAGGTCTCTAAAGCTTATGTGAGTTTGGCATCGTCCTGCTTTTGTGAGTTAGCGGATATATAAACAAGTTGTGTAGTTGTGTGGTTGTGTACCAATGCTGTGTATTGGTTTCAAAAACTGTTTAGACAAACTGGAATTATGAACAGATATTAAAATACTGTAACAGTTAAAGTTAAATTAATACAAATGTTTTGTTAACAATACTAGCAATTCACTAGCAATTCACTAGCAATTCTGATTCGGTTATTGTTTAACCGTACAAAAGTGTTGTAACAGTAAATGCAATTAGTAGGGTATTATCCCCACTCCCAAACTTATTTTAAAACATGTTAAAGTTAAAATTGAAAATAAACATATGACCTTTAACTACAATAGCGCACTCAAAGAACCAGTCCATGTTATGTAGAGCTTTAGTTCAGGAATTCGATGAGCCTTTGGCGGCGGCTTTGCCCATAAGGTTCTGTGTGCTTGTTCAATGCAGACATCTGGAGAGTTGTTGGTTCTTTTAAGGGTTCTAAACAAATCTTGGAGGCTGCCTTCTATTGCGGCCGATTGGACAGATTCTGGAATTCCGCGTATGCGTAAATTGTTACGTCTGCCTCTATTGTCTAGGTCCTCAACTTTCTCCAATAAATTTTGTATGGTTTCTTCCTGGTCGTATATCCATTTTGATATATGTTGTATGTCATTGCATTGCATTTGATAAAACTCGCCATACCAATTTTTAACTTCCCCTATGATTTCTTTTATATCTTCTTTAGTCCATAGGAATTTCAGATCTTCTTTAGTCAAAGTTGATGTATTAACGGATGTAGGGAAGGGTTGTTGAACATCTAATGTCTCTGAGCTTGTAATTGGATCAATTGTTTAAATTATGAAGGCTGGGTCTTGTGGTTTAAGAAACTGTTGTATTAGTTTAGATTTGCTGTGCTTGTCTGGTTTATTTATTCTGCAGCCTGACATGACCAGAGAAGAGAGTGTTTGAAACAGCCCAAATTAGCAAATATAAAATACAGCCATATGATTATCTGCAAGCTGGGATATTGAAATTATTTTTTAGCGTAGGTAATTGCCCCTGTAGGGAGGTTTGAGATATTAAGTTATGCCTCTTGGTTTCACTGCTTATATAAAGAGTTTTTATAGCTGTCGCTATGCTATGCAGCCTTTGGTGTAGTAGATAGCCAAAGCAATCTGCCAGTTAAGCTATTAAAGGTAATATGGGGGTCTTTAAATTAGGATTCTTGAGGCTGTGTACTTTGTCCTTTCGTTATCCTTTTGTGTGGAACGGCAGTCCATTTTAGAGTAATTACCTGAAGGCTTCTTGGGTTACTACTGGAGCGTGTCAGTCTTTTAACGCTGTGTTGAGCACCCACGTGTTCTGCCGTTTATGGGTCATGCAACGGCTGTAACTCGCTTCCCTTTCTGTTAGATGTGGTATAGGGCTGAAGGGTGCCTCCGGTGTTACTAGTACTCCGTATCATCTGAGTGGAATTACCACCCTGCTCACCTCCGTTGTGTCCTATTTGCCTGTGCGCTGTTTTGCAGGACGCAGGCTCCGGTCCCAGTTTTAGCCTCTCAGATGTCACCCGCCACGGGTTTTCTCACCAACAGCTTGTCCTCAGTGCTGTCCTGAGTGTGTTAGGAAGGCTGGTTTGTGACAACATAGGATCCCCTATTTCTTCAGAGCAGGATTTTATCATAGCTGTAGCTGAAATTGTAAGACTGATGGCAGTTAGTTTGCAATTTGATTTCTAATATGCTGGGTGAGCTTTAGAATTCTGTATATTGATTCAACCTCTGCTATAGAATAGATTTTTTCTTCTGTGTTTTATGAGAATTGTCAAATTCACATGATTTATTGTTGTACATTTAGCAATGTCAAATTTAATTTCCAATAAAAAATATAGATTATAACTAACAATTAATTTACCTGTTTGGACCACTGTACCAGCCTTGAAATCGGGCAGCTATAGTTTTCTTTAAAGGGACAGTCTACTCCAGAATTTGTATTGTTAGTGCTCTTGGTAATGTATAATATTGTTGCAAAACTTCTGCCATATAGTACTGCAGACATGTGCACACTCCTGAACTCACCTTCCTGCTTTTCAAAAAAGGATAACAAGAAAACAAAGAAAATTTGGTTATAGAAGTAAATCGGAAAGTTGTTTAAAATTATATTCTCTATATAAATCACAAAAGAAAAACTTGGGGTTTATGTCCCTTTAAGTGAGTTATCTTGATTGAAGAGTGTATAGTATTTGCAGATTTTCATTACAAAGAACTTTTGTAACCTAAACAAAGTCCCAGTTTTTATTTTTTCTGTAAACTTTAAACTAGTGAATAAACAATATTTGCTAACTAAGCACAATACACGAGTCATGCCACAGAATAGATATTAATTACACAACAGGGTCTATTTAGGGGGCCAAAAAAGGAGGAACTAAGAAATTGTACTACTAATTGTTTTATTTAAATCGGTCACCAAAAAAATAAGTAATATGTTACACATCCCTACTAAGCTCTACATTGTCAATGTGGGCTAAAGTCAGGTACTATTTAAATGTTAAACAAAAACATGAGAAGCACTCGGGCAGCAGCAGTATAGTGCATTTATTTGAAATTCCAGTGTTGGACAAAGACAAAAATGGTGCAAAAAGCAACAATATAGGGGTAACATTACCCAGGTAAAACAGAGACAATGTAATCTGGAGTTTCTTAAGTGAACGGCTTACGCGTTTCGGCCTAAGCCTTACTCATAGCCATATTAAAATGAGCACGATATTGGCGTGCTTTAAAACCTCACTCCAGCGTAGATAGGCCACCAGGATCCCCATCTGTCTTTACTGGCCAATCAGGAAATCATAAACATACACACCCCCATTCCATTCATCCAAGTGAATGAACACATGCGCACACAGAAACACCCAGGGAAGATTTAACTGCCCAATGTAACCTAGCAACCGGCAGTACATTCCCTCATAACAGGTGCGTTCAGCCTCTCCGTCTCCCCGCTGAGTGCTATTCACTAAGCAGCTCATAAATGTCAAGGATTTTCATGATCCCGACGGGCCATTACACAAATTACAAGTTACAAGTTAGTGCTTACGACACAGCAAGGATGACTGAGAGGGTGAATGAACGGAGATAATGTGTACATAGAAAGGACAAGTTGAGTACCACACTACATTGAACTGTGAAATTGAAACTTAAAGATAATAATAATCTAGATTTCTCTTGTCAAAAAATCAATAACAAACATTCACGGCTATTGCAAGGAGGCTAAAGTGTCAATCATAATGCACACAGGGGGAAAGGGGTGCAATAATAAGTTCCGCATACAACGGAAAAAACCAAGGATAATAGATGGCTGTGAAGGGAGGAAGATGCTGTCAATTGTGGATATGCAGGCCATTACATCTAAAGGTGTGCTATAAATAACAAGTTAAGCATTGGGCCACCCAACTTCCTTTGAAGAAACCAAAAGAGTTTATAGACCGGATCCTCCCTATAAAGCAAACAAAGAAAACAAAAATAGCAATGAAAAATGATAATAATACATAAATGAAAAAATAAACAAACAAAAAAAATTGGGGTAAAAGATAAACAGTACACATTATAACTATAGAGAGTTATCCAAATTAATTCTGGTGCGTGGACCAGAAATTAATCAGATCAAACTCAGAGTTGAGGCCTTCTGGAGTTCTGGTTCTCAACTTGAAGATCCAGAAGGCCTCTCTCTCCCCTAGTTTGCCAACCCGATCAGTCAGACCCTTCTTGGGTGGGACCCTGTCAATTATGGTCCAAGTGAGTGATCTGGAAGATTTCTGATGTATCTCAGCAAAATGTTTGACCAGGGGAGTTGTCATGGTACCTATCCTGATGTCTGACAGGTGTTCCTTAATGCGTGTTCTCGCCTCCCTAGTGGTGAGTCCTACGTATTGGAGGGAACAGCTGTTGCATGTAATAAGGTAAATGATAAATGTCTGTCTACAGTTGAGGCAGAATTTAATCCTGAAGGACTCACCTGTCATCGTAGAGGCAAAAGAATCTCCCACAGTTACCTTCTCACATGCAACACATGTGTGATGGTGACATCTGAACATCCCTAGACTAGTGAGCCATGATGAGGGAGTTGTTGTCCCTTCAACAGTCCCTATCCTTGTGGGTGCCACATAGTTACCTACAGTTTTGTTCTTCCTGTACGCAAATCTGACTCCCTGATCAATCACTCCTGCTAGGCCGTCATCGGCTGCCAGGAGCTTGAGATGTTTGCCTATGATTTGAACAGAGAATCACAATTAGTTTTTTTCTTTTTATCTAAGAGACACGTTCTTGGTATTTTGTTCACCACTTCTCTTGCCCTCCTAACGGTACGTGTATCATATCCCCTCTCACTCAATTTAAGAGACAGTTCATCCGCCCGAATTTCATACTTATGAGGCTCTGAACAATTCCTCTTCAGACGGATGAACTGACTCTTAGCCACGCCTCCAAATACCCTACATGGGTGACAGCTTGAGGCGTGGAGCAGTGAGTTGCCAGCGATAGGTTTGTGATACACATTAGTCTTAATCCTCTGGCCTGGAATACCCAACAGAGTGATATCCAGGATATTCACCCGGGAGGTTTGTATCTCCGAGGTGAACTCAATGCCAACATCATTCCTGTTTAGGTAATTTGTAAATTCCACCAGGAGAGACCCAGACCCCCCCAAATAAAGAGGAGGTCGTCAATGTAACGACCAAACCAGATGATCTCTCCCCGGTGAGGGTTTCTATCCCCAAAGACGTGGGACAGCTCCCACCAACCCATAAATAGGTTGGCATAGGAGGGGGCAAATTTGGCCCCCATTGCTGTCCCACGCCTCTGGAGATAGAACTCCCCACCGAATTCGAAATAGTTGTGGGTCAGGAGGTACCTGGTGACTTGCACCACTTAGTCAGAAAAATCAGTGTTGTCAAAAAATCTCGTCATGAAAAAACGGATAGCCTCTAAACCCTTATTGTGTGGGATCGAGGTGTACTTTGGATACTTGAGCAGTTTGGATTGATGCTTATCCATCTGGGATTATTTTTGTGTAACACTTCTTTGATACTTATCCCCTCTGGACTGTTTCGACACCACAGCACTCTTTCCTCACCATTTTGTACTATTTAAATGTTAGTGTGTCCAGGAACTAGGAGTCAATAATAAAAGGAAACAAAATTAAATAAGTTAAATATCAACCTTCCCCTTGGATAAGGCAATGAAACTTGTGACTTCAACATATCAGAATTAGGATAGTAGAGAGCACTTTAAACACTATACAACAATAAGTGCAATCCTAACTGAGCTCCCAATAATAAATAAGATGCTATATGGGGATCAAGAATGAATATAGTTTTGATGCGACTAGAAGATAAGATGAAAATGATCATTGGTATCTGCAGTCACATTACTGAAAGCTGCCACCATAAGAAGTAACAATTTGGCTTACAAGGTATTGTAGATCCCTTGAAGAGTTTGTGTCTCACAGCCTATTAATTAACATCAAATTAAACCAATAACATTTAAACAAATAAACATTGCATGTAATGCATGAGAGCTCTCAGTCTAATAGGTATCATGCCGAGCTACAAACCAATGTTTTATATACATGGGGGCTAATTTATCAAGTGTCTGGCAGACATGATCCGCTGTAGTGATCATGTCCGCCAGACATCGATAAATGCCTATAGCATACGCTGTCGCCATTTATCATTGCACAAGCAGTTCTGGTGAACTGCTTGTGCAATGCCGCCCCCTGCAGATTTGCGGCCAATTGGCCGCTAGCAGGGGGTGTCAATCAACCCGATCATATGAAATCTGGCGGATTGATGTCTGCAGCCTCAGAGGCAGCGGACGAGTTAAGGAGCAGCAGTCTTAAGACTGAAGGCTCTGAAGCCTGAAGGCTCGTGCGGAAACCGGTGCATTAGGCACAATACGGGCCATGATAAATCGGCCCCATGGAGTCTAATAACCAGTATCAACTCCTGTGACGAGACCAATCTCGCCACTGTGCATTGGAGGAGCCTGGTTGCCCGCCTGCTGCCTTTAGACTATGGCCCCATGTTGAAATGCTTACTTTTCCCCTGCAAAGACACGAAAGCCGGGTCATTCAGTACTTGCCCTATTTGGACAGTGATACCTCAGATAGCTATGCCATGTAGCCCATTTGTATAACGAAAGACTTTGGCTCCATGGCAATTGAACTGTATTTCTCTGTCTGTGATAATTGTATCAACCATTGTGTAAGGTAACTGCATCAACCATTGTGTAAGGTAATTGTATCAACCATTGTGTAAGGTAACTGCATCAACCATTGTGTAAGGTAATTGCATCACCCATTGTATAAGGTAATTGTATCACAGACAGAGGGGAGGATTTTGTGTGGGAGTGTCTGAGAGTATTGTATGTGTTTATTGGTTGTTTTACAAAACCCTGTGGGTGGTACTAATGTGTAGAATGTGTATATAAGAACAATAAACCCACAGCTCTGGCTTTTCACTGTTTTACCCTCAAGACAGAGCTTGGTCTCGTGTTTGGAGGGAAGTGCTACTTTGAATTATTCTTTGCCCGTTCCAGGAGAGAAGGATTTTGTGTATTTTCCCCGTTCGGTGTATTAACTTGGTTTGTGTGTTGCTATTCCCGTATTAAGGGCCTCTTTCATCTGGTATTAACCCTCGATACCCGGGTTATACCATAACAACTCCAAATCGGCAGCCAGCTTGTCATATAATTTAACCGACACCAACTTTCATTATGTCCAACCCAGCAAGGAAGTACATCTTCTCCTGCCACGGTGTAACGTTGGAACAGAAAAGTAAGTAATGCAGCCAACTGAACTGTGAATGCAATAGAGGGAAAGCCGAAAAAGTATTTTCATGGGACCATACCTCTGGTAAGCTATGGGAATAAAGATATTTTGCGAAGGTATCCTTTGGGAGCAGAGGGAGGTGGGGTTGTTTGCATTTTGTATCCCATGTTGCAGGATGCAGTCCTCAATAACTGCTACAGACTTCTCTGTGGAGTCCATATTATCAACAGCCCCGGCAGCAAATGAAACCCCAGTTAAAGGAGTCAGCCATACATTACCGATACGACGATCCTCCACTTCACCCACACCCCCATAGTGGGCCAGATTACAAGTGGAGCACTATTTAACGCTCCCGCCCTAGTGTTAACTGTGCTAGAAGTAAGCTTTTTGTGCGTGTCGGGTTTTCACTTGCACGCTAACCCGGTGTGCGTAAAAAGTCGAACTTAGAACATCGCGCACATGATCACCTTTTCCCTCATAGACATCAATGGAGCAAAAAAGTTTAAAAAAACCTTACACCCATTCTTGCGCAAACCTGATCGCATATTCTCAAGTGCGCTAACCCGACATGAAAATATGAATATTTCACATACCAATGTTCTTCACATAGTAGAATATGTTCTATTTATTTATAAATACATATTTCTATATATATCTGATGTTTTTTGTTACAATATATATTTATACCTATATATATATATATATATATATAATTATATTTCAAGCGATGGTGTAAGTGCACTCTCACCAACTTTTGCAGCTTGTCAGGGTGCTGTGAGATAATAGATAAATTGTAGCAAAGAAGCACTCACTGAACGGTTCCAACTGTGACAAAAAGTTTTAATTCAAACAAGTGACGTTTCGGGACAGTAACAGTCCCTTCCTCTGACAGAGGAAGGGACTGTTACTGTCCCGAAACGTCACTTGTTTGAATTAAAACTTTTTGTCACAGTTGGAACCGTTCAGTGAGTGCTTCTTTGCTACAATTTATATATAATTATAGATATATACATATATATGTACACACACACACACACACATATATATATATGTACACACACACACACACATATATATATATATATATATATATATATATATATATATATATATATATATATATATGTATATGTTGATTGGAGTAGCAGTGTTAGTCCAAGAGTATTGCATTGCATTGCATAAAGTACCAATAAAAAAGTATCATTGCTCAATGCAATACTCTTGTTATTTTGAGATATATATATATATGAATATCTATTTAAATACTTAAAATATATTCTGCTATGTGCAGAACACTGGAATGTGAAATATTTACAGTAAATACAAAGTTAAAACCTTTTTAAAATATGAATATTGCATAAATATGATTTTTCATGTTTTCATCTTCTTGACTGCAAAGGGCTATATAAGTACTTATATATGTGTACATATGTATTTATGTGTTTATATGTGTATATATGTCTGTAAATACATATATACACATATAAATACATAAATACATATGTACACACATATATATATATATATACTGTATATATATATATATATATATATATATATATATGCATATATAAACAGCTTTAGACATGTATATGTATGTATCTCAATGTTAAAGCCCTTTGCCTGCCTTTTTTTTCTAACACCCGAGACTTCATATATTTGAACTTTTTTGTGCAATATTTTTTTGAATATTTTTTATTAGATGGTGTTATTATGTGTGTAACTGTACTTTGTAATGTATTTTTGATATTTTGTGACACTTTTTTGTGTAACTGTTAACAAGAGCTCTAAAGGACGTGCTAAACCGATGCGCGTTAACTTAATTTGCACTCAAGTTATCACGTTTACTTTCAACTTGTACTATGACAGAAAAACCCGATGCACACAAACACCTGCGATAAACCCCTTTCCGCTTGCGCGTAATTGTTAGCGCTCCACTCGTAATCTAGCCCAGTATTGGTTGCCGTCATCTGCTTGTATGTAGTAGAAATTGGAGAAAGCTATCAGTGTCAATGCCATTTTAAACCAATGGCGGAGGATTTTTGAGTACCACACTCCCAGAGTCTATTGCTTCAGTAATGAGATTAGGTAGGCCAAGATCCCTTGGCAAATCAGAGCCAGAGCAGTGCTTATCTTTGCTCAGTCACAGCGCCTGCAAGGCATCATCCAGAGTTGATTGCAAATAAGCAAAAAGGGGTGTCAATATGGCAAAAAAATTATCGGTGAGAAGCATTCTGTACAGCAGTCCAAATAGGTAAAAAAAAAAAAAAGATTACATGGCTCCTTATGACTCCTTATGATTCCCGGGGAACAAATATTGCCAAGTGAAGGTTTGGATTGCAGTTATTGTGGCCACAAACAGTGATTACTGCCACAGAGCTTCATCATTCAGTGACCATCTTGAAGCGCTGCAACTGATGAGGGAAATAAAGTAATAATGCTGCACATGCCAAATGCATATTGCCCTGGGCATGCCTCCTTACTGGCTACTTAAATTCCCTTTACAGTGGAATATGGTTACTGTGGACATTTTGAGATAAAATATATTCCTTTTTTTACATATAGATATTGAGGTGATATTTTCTTGTCAGCTTTTTACAGCTATGCTGTATCACTTTCAAGTATTAAGTGATTCAACATAGAAAGTAATGAAGCTCTCTGGGATGGTGAATCTCACGGGATATAAATTCTCAGTTTGCAGCAAATACAAATCAAACTTGTAGTTGCTTCTAGTTTAGTAACATTACTTTTTTTGTTAGGTAAATCAGTTAATTGAGAACTTTGAACAAATTTCACCTGCACACAGCATGCAATTTAAAGGGACAGTAAATTATTGAGCTTTTTATATAAAATGTTTAATAGTAAAATATCTAAAGTAAGACTAGCACCTGTATCAGTCGGTGAGGGTGATAGGGTAAACCAGACGTAGACTCCTTGCTCAATGTGCTAAGAGGAATAAGGCTGCATCTCACTGACGAGGCCCTAAGAAGGCCACAATTATAGTCTGGGGTTGTCATGTTCCTTGTTCAGAAGATAATTGCATGGTATTTCGGTGCTGAACTGACCTTACTAGGCAGGATCAGACTGGTAAACTTCAGGAAGGGCTCCTCTGTGAAAAACACAATTGGGCTAAAAGAGGCTGATGTTAGATGGTAATTCACCATAGAACAAGCTACTGAGCTGTAGTTTGTTCCCGGTAGAGCGCTTCTCTTTATGAATTAATTTATATTATTACCCTGGGGAAGTCTCCTAATGGGTTATAGGGGAAAACAGACTCCAGCTACATTCACTACCTAGGAGTCGATTACTAAGGGTCAAAAGGATCGTAACTGATGAGACTCTGTGTAAACAGCGATTACAAAAAATGGGAAAAGGTATGTGCAGAGGGGTTATGCTCTATCATTAATTGCCAAGGAAATAGATAAAGTTTTGAATAATATATCAGAGGGAAAAATGCAAACACAAAACCCCAAGAGAAAAAGTGATAATAAAAGACTTGTTTTTGTCTCTGAATATAACCTTGTGAGCAGAAACATACAGAACATTATTAGGAAGCATTGGTCAATTTTGAGGGATTGTTATCCCAGTGAAAAGTATTTTAAGTCTTTCCCAAATGCCAGCTTATGCAAGGTCCAAGAGTATAAGAGATCAGTTAATTTGGGCAGATATTAACAGTAAGAAAATAATGAGACAAAGTTATATCCCAACTGAAATATGGGTTTGTTATCCATGTCTGGTTTGTGGTAAGTGTAACAGCATGATCAAAGGTCAGAATTTATCTTGAAAAAAAGTATACTATAAATGGTTTCTATTCTATGTACCCTAATGTAATGAATAAAGATCAAGATTAGCATCTCTTTCTATGAAATACAAAGAAAATATATTGTTTATTTTGTGCTACCTTTAGCTGCTAATGGTAAGAATATATGTATTTTTTTTAGTAGGGTTTTCAAAAAAGAAAAAAAGTTTATTGGTGTTAGTGACGGGTGTTAAGAATATATCCACTAGAGGGCAGTATTGGACTGAAAAGATTGATGTAAATGGTTAATCATAATTGTACACCCTATGGAAATGGTATTTAAACAGTGTTTGTGCACATTATGTTTATACATGACTAAGGGCAGTGGTGTCCGAAACGTATATCTTGATGCTTCTATAATAAACTTTTGATTTTATTTAAGCAGTGCTGCTGCATTTGGATTGCCTATATAAAATGTTTAGTTATGTGTAACAAAACAAATTTGCAGTATATTGTCATTATTTATTTAGCCCCTTTTCATAAAATGTAGCTCTGAAAATTGAGCAATTTCTAATTCTCAGAACGCAAAGGCTAACCCTGCTACATATGTTTACCTAAGTGGCTTTATTACATAACAACTGCAAAACAATTCATTTTATACTAACTTTATGACAGTGGCAAGTCTTATTGTTTGTGGACTAAGCCCAGATAGACTCCTCCAAATAAGGAAGTTATTTGTTTTAAAAATGCTAAGACTTGGCTGATATGTTATTCTATAGCAACACAACATACATGTGAGACAGATGTAAAAGGGGTAGAATAATTAGTTGTGAGAGATCTTCATAGTTCAAACACATTCTGGGAACTCCCCTGTCCCTCCCACTTTTTTGATTCCTATTTGCATTGTGGCACAGTAGTGAAGAAGTTTAGGTCTTCCTTTTGCTTTAAATAGCAGTTGTATTATATACAATCCTCCCCATATTTCTGAATAAAAGTGAATCAGCTAGATTACAAGTTTTGAGCGCGATAGAGAAATTAACGAACGCAACAAAAGTTACATTATTTAATTTCCTATAGCGCTGCCATTACAAGTTTTAAAAAACCCGGCTTGTGCGGATGATATGGCTGTGTTGAGCTCCATACCGCACACAAAAGCAGCAGTGTTTTGATGTGCTCGTGCACGCTTTCCCCATAGACATCAATGGGGAGAGCCGGCAAAAAAAAGTCTAACACCTGCGATCGCGGAAACTAAAGTTCCGTAACGCAGCCCCATTGATGTCTATGGGGAAAATAAAACTAACGTATAAACCTAACACCCTAACATAAACCCTGAGTCTAAACACCCCTAATCTGCTGCCCCTGACATCACCGATGCCTGCCTACAGTTATTAACCTCTAATCTGCCGCTCCTGATATCGACGCCTCCTAAATAAAGGTATTAATCCCTAATCTGCCGCTCCCGATATCGCCGCCACTATACTAAAGTTATTAACCCCTTATTCGCTGAACCCCAACTATATTAAAGTTATTAACCTCTAATCTGCCGCTCCCGATATCACCACCACCTAAATAAAGGTATTAATCCCTAAACCTATGGCCTCCCACATCACTACCACTAAATAAAACAATTAACCCCTAAACTGCCAGCCCCCCACATCGCAACAACCTAAATTAAACTATTAACCCCTAACCCTAACTTAACCATAAACCTAACGTAACCCTAACCCTAACACCACCTAACTTTAACATAATTAAAATAGATCTAAATTAAACTTACAATTATGAACTAAATAATACCTATTAACTCCTAAACTGCCAGCCCCCCACATCGCAACAACCTAAATTAAACTATATTAACCCCTAAACCTAACCCTAACCCTAACGTAACCCTAACACCCCATAACTTTAACATAATGAAATTAGATCTAAATTAAAGTTACAATTATCAACTAAATAATACCTATTTAAAACTAAATACTTACCTGTAAAATAAAACCTAAGCTAGCTACAATATAACTAATACTTATATTGTAGCTAGTTTAGGTTTTATTTTATTTCACAGGTAAGTTTGTATTTATTTTAACTAGGTAGAATAGTTAGTAAATAGTTATTAACTATTTACTAGCTACCTAGTTAAAATAAATACAAACTTACCTGTGAAATAAAACCTAAGCTACCTTACACTGAAACCTAAAATTACAAAAAATAAAAAAACCTACCATTACAAAAAATAAAAAACCTACCATTACAAAAAAACCCAATTGAAATTATCCAAAAAAAATAAGATTATTCCTATTCTAATACCCTTTAAAAAAAAAAAACACCCCAAAATAAAAAAGCCTAATCTAGAATAAACTATCAAGGGCCCTTAAAAGGGCATTTTGGTGGGCCCTTAAAAGGGCATTTTCGTGGGCCCTTAAAAGGGCCTTTTGTAGGGCATTGCCCTGAGATAAACAGCTCTTTTGCTCCAAAAAAAAATACCCCCTAACACTATACAAACCCCCACCCCCAAACTACCAAGGGCCCTTAAAAGGGCCTTTTGGGGGGCCTTTTAGCCTTTTGTAGGGCATTGCCCTGAGATAAACAGCTCTTTTACACAAAATAACAAACAAATTAATAAAAATAAAAAAAACATTCCTTTTCTAATACCCATAAAAAAAAATCCCAAAATAAAAAAACATAATTTATGCTTACCTGATAAATTTATTTCTCTTGTAGTGTATCCAGTCCACGGATCATCCATTACTTGTGGGATATTCTCCTTCCCAACAGGAAGTTGCAAGAGGATCACCCACAGCAGAGCTGTCATATAGCTCCTCCCCTAACTGCCATATCCAGTCATTCGACCGAAACTAGCCGAGAAAGGAGAAACCATAGGGTGCAGTGGTGACTGTAGTTTAATTAAAATTTAGACCTGCCTTAAAAGGACAGGGCGGGCCGTGGACTGGATACACTACAAGAGAAATAAATTTATCAGGTAAGCATAAATTATGTTTTCTCTTGTTAAGTGTATCCAGTCCACGGATCATCCATTACTTGTGGGATACCAATACCAAAGCTAAAGTACACGGATGATGGGAGGGACAAGGCAGGTACTTAAACGGAAGGGACCACTGCCTGTAGAACCTTTCTCCCAAAAATAGACTCTGAAGAAGCAAAAGTATCAAATTTGTAAAATTTTGAAAAGGTATGAAGCGAAGACCAAGTCGCCGCTTTGCAAATCTCTTCAACAGAAGCCTCATTTTTAAAGGCCCAGGTGGAAGCCACAGCTCTAGTAGAATGAGCTGTAATTCTTTCAGGGGGCTGCTGTCCAGCAGTCTCGTAGGCTAAGCGTATTATGCTCCGAAGCCAAAAAGAAAGAGAGGTTGCCGAAGCCTTTTGACCTCTCCTCTGTCCAGAGTAAATGATAAACAGGGAAGATGTTTGACGAAACTCCTTAGTCGCTTGTAAGTAAAACTTTAAAGCACGGACTACGTCTAGATTATATAACAGACATTCCTTCTTTGAAGAAGCAATAGGACACAATGATGGAACAACAATCTCTTGATTGATATTCTTGTTAGAAACTTCCTTAGGTAAAAACCCAGGTTTTGTACGCAGAACTACTTTATCTGTATGGAAAATCAGATAAGGAGAATCACATTGTAAGGCCGATAACTCAGAGACTCTACGAGCCGAGGAAATAGCCATCAAAACAGAACTTTCCAAGATAAAAGTTTGATATCAATGGAATGAAGGGGTTCAAACGGAACTCCTTGAAGAACTTTAAGAACCAAGTTTAAGCTCCATGGGGGAGCAACAGGTTTAAACACAGGCTTAATTCTAACCAAAGCCTGACAAAATGCCTGAACGTCTGGAATCTCTGCCAGACGCTTGTGCAAAAGAATAGACAGAGCAGAAATCTGTCCCTTTAAAGAACTAGCTGATAGTCCTTTTTCCAAACCCTCTTGGAGAAAAGACAATATCCTAGGAATCCTAACCTTACCCCATGAGTAATTCTTGGATTCACACCAATAAAGGTATTTGCGCCATATCTTATGGTATATTTTCCTGGTGACAGGCTTTCGTGCCTGTATTAAGGTATCAATGACTGACTCTGAGAAGCCACACTTTGATAAAATTAAGCGTTCAATCTCCAGGCAGTCAGCCTCAGAGAAATTAGATTTGGATGATTGAAAGGACCTTGTATTAGAAGGTACTGTCTCAAAGGCAGAGTCCAAGGTGGAAAGGATGACATGTCCACTAGGTCTGCATACCAGGTCCTGCGTGGCCACGCAGGTGCTATCAAGATCACCGATGCTCTCTCCTGTTTGATTCTGGCAATCAGTCGAGGGAGCATAGGAAACGGTGGAAACACATAAGCCAGGTTGAAGAACCAAGGCGCTGCTAGAGCATCTATCACCGTCGCTTCTGGGTCCCTGGACCTGGATCCGTAACAAGGAAGCTTGGCGTTCTGGTGAGACGCCATGAGATCCAGTTCTGGTTTGCCCCAACGATGAACCAATTGAGCAAACACCTCCGGATGGAGTTCCCACTCCCCCAGATGAAAAGTCTGATGACTTAGAAAATCCGCCCAGCGAATTATCTTGGATACTTCTAACATCGCTAGGGAGCTTCTGGTCCCCCCTTGATGATTGATGTAAGCCACAGTCGTGATGTTGTCCGACTGAAATCTGATGAACCTCAGTGTTGCTAACTGAGGCCAAGCTAGAAGAGCATTGAATATTGCTCTTAACTCCAGAATATTTATTTGGAGGAGTTTCTCCTCCTGAGTCCATGATCCCTGAGCCTTCAGGGAATTCCAGACTGCACCCCAACCTAGAAGGCTGGCATCTGTTGTTACAATTGTCCAATCTGGCCTGTGAAAGGTCATACCCTTGGACAGATGGACCCAAGATAGCCACCAGAGAAGAGAATCTCTGGTCTCTTGATCCAGATTTAGTAGAGAGGAAAAATCTGTGTAATCCCCATTCCACTGACTTAGCATGCATAATTGCAGCGGTCTGAGATGTAGGTGCGCAAATGGCACTATGTCCATCGCCGCTACCATTAAGCCGATCACTTCCATGCACTGAGCCACTGACGGGCGCGGAATGGAATGAAGAACACGGCAGGAATTTAGAAGCTTTGATAACCTGGACTCCGTCAGGTAAATTTTCATTTCTACAGAATCTATCAGAGTTCCTTGGAAGGAAACTCTTGTGAGGGGTGATAGAGAACTCTTTTCCTCGTTCACTTTCCACCCATGCGACCTCAGAAATGCCAGTACTATGTGCGTATGAGATTTGGCAATTTGGAAATTTGACGCCTGTATCAGGATGTCGTCTAGATAAGGGGCCACTGATATGCCCCGTGGTCTTAGGACCGCCAGAAGGGACCCCAGAACCTTTGTAAAAATTCTTGGGGCTGTAGCTAACCCAAAGGGAAGAGCCACAAACTGGTAATGCCTGTCTAGAAAGGCAAACCTTAGGAACCGATGATGGTCTTTGTGAATCGGTATGTGAAGGTAAGCATCCTTCAAATCCACTGTGGTCATGAACTGACCCTCCTGGATCATAGGTAGGATGGGCCGAATAGTTTCCATTTTGAACGATGGAACTCTGAGGAACTTGTTTAAGATCTTTAGATCCAAAATTGGTCTGAAGGTTCCCTCTTTTTTGGGAACCACAAACAGATTTGAATAAAATCCCTGTCCCTGTTCTGTCTGTGGAACTGGATGGATCACTCCCATTACTAGGAGGTCTTGCACACAGCGTAAGAATGCCTCTTTCTTTATCTGGTTTACAGATAATCTCGAAAGGTGAAATCTCCCTTGTGGGGGGGGGGAAGCTTTGAAGTCCAGAAGATATCCCTGAGATATGATCTCCAACGCCCAGGGATCCTGAACATCTCTTGCCCACGCCTGGGCGAAGAGAGAAAGTCTGCCCCCTACTAGATCCGTTACTGGATAGGGGGCCATTCCTTCATGCTGGTTTAGAGGCAGCAGCAGGCTTTCTGGCCTGCTTGCCTTTGTTCCAAGCCTGGTTAGATTTCCAGGCCGGCTTGGATTGAGCAAAAGTTCCCTCTTGTTTTGAAGCAGAGGAAGTTGATGCTGCACTTGCCTTGTAGTTTCGAAAGGCACGAAAATTAGACTGTTTGGCCCTTGATTTGGCCCTGTCCTGAGGAAGGGTGTGACCCTTTCCTCCAGTAATGCCAGCAATAATTTCCTTCAAACCAGGCCCGAATAGAGTCTGCCCCTCGAAAGGAATGTTAAGTAATTTAGACTTTGAAGTCACGTCAGCTGACCAGGATTTAAGCCATAATGCCCTACGCGCCTGGATGGCGAATCCAGAATTCTTAGCCTTTAGTTTAGTCAAATGAACAATGGCATCAGAAACAAAAGAATTAGCTAGCTTAAGTGTTCTAAGCTTAGCAGGTATTTCAGTCAATGGAGTAGCTGTCTGAAAGGCCTCTTCCAGAGACTCAAACCAGAACGCCGCAGCAGCAGTGACAGGCGCAATGCATGCAAGGGGCTGCAGGATAAAACCTTGCTGAATAAACATTTTCTTAAGGTAACCTTCTAATTTTTTATCCATTGGATCTGAAAAAGCACAACTGTCCTCGACAGGGATAGTGGTACGCTTTGCTAAAGTAGAAACTGCTCCCTCCACCTTAGGGACCGTCTGCCATAGGTCCCGTGTGGTGGTGTCTATTGGAAACATTTTTCTAAAAATGGGAGGGGGGGAAAATGGCACACCGGGTCTGTCCCACTCCTTATTAATAATTTCTGTAAACTTTTTAGGTATAGGAAAAACGTCAGTACACACCTGCACTGCATAGTATTTATCCAGTCTACACAATTTCTCTGGCACTGCAATTGTGTCACAGTCATTCAGAGCAGCTAAAACCTCTCCAAGCAACACCCGGAGGTTCTCAAGCTTAAATTTAAAAGTAGACATATCTGAATCAGGTTTCCCCGAGTCAGAGACGTCACCCACAGACTGAAGCTCTCCTTCACAGAAAGATCACCCAGCGCCTGTTGATACTGACCCTTAGCTAAGATAAATTGACCCCTAGTGGTCAATAAATAATCAACTGAAAAAATATATATCAAAGTGCCAACACAGAGGCAGGGTCTTGGTTTCAAATAGATTACTAAAACAGTATTTATTACAATATTAAAAATATTATTACAAAAATGGTTGTTTAATTATAGAAAAATATAAGACAAAAAGGTTGAATAGCAGTTTCCAACAGTTACCTCTTCTAATCAACTCCTATTTAAAAATATATTTTCCAACAAGGATTTTACTACAAGTCAATACAATAAAATTATACACAATGTGGGTTAATAACTTCACTTCCGTTTGATCAGTATCAATAAAAATGATTTAAAACAATAAAAATCCTTATATATTCCCTCATGGATCCATGTTAACAGTCTAAAAAAGAGACAATGTTGACAATCTCTATCAAAAAACAAATCTTTTCGAGTTAAAGCTTACTTATTGTATAGGTATGATGGGATTCTGACTTCCCCTCTTTTTGTAAATATATTCCGTGCCTATTTCAGACAGTGGCTATTTTATAGTTTTGTTCACCAGAACATTAGCTTATCTGTAGAACTAATTTCACAATTATGGCAGACTAATCTATTTACAGATCAGATCACCGCTATTTGGCAGCGGATTGCCACTGTTTCAACCAGCGTGAAATTGATGTGATTGTGACTAGTACAAACAAATGTGTAAAAAATATGAAATGGAAAATAAATTATAAAATATACAAATTGTGCAAAATATTCCACTGTGATAATAAAATAATGGTGCAAGTGAGGTCTTAAAATACGTGATACAAAACTCACTCGGTATTAACTATATATTTGCAAATCAATAGTTAATGGTAAAGAACAAATAGAACAAATCAAATCCAACTTATTTCAAAGTAATGTGAAAGTGACATTCAGTTTTTCTTTGATGTGCGGTTTGCCATATTGCGGTTATAATGCCAATTTAAAATTGCTGTAGACAACTTATCAAAAGTTCTATGCACCTTTGTCCCCAGTATTAGGGGTAGTCCCCAGATGGTTTAATGTTCCCAGGACCAGTGGAGTAGCAAAAAGGTCCTTTTAGTTCATGTGTGTAGTTCTTTTATAAGCCTGCCGTTATGTGCGAATCAATCCCTCAACTTCGTGAATGTTTTTACAGCTCGATCCCTCTGTCAAAACAGATAAACACAATAGTGCAGATTGCCAAATAGAATTCCTAATGTAAGAGATACACTTACCAGCCAACGCGTTTCGGTCGTTAATCGACCTTTCTCAAGACTGGTTTTCTTTAACAAACAAAGGTATTTTTATACCTTCTTAATCTTGACCTTATTTTGGTCCCGGAAGTGTTTGTCTTAACTCTCCGTTTTTTTTCAAACTTCATACTGTTCATTTCTTTCTATTTACTTTCTTTAAAATCTTATTTTTTCTTTCGAATTTATATATATATAAATCTTATAAATACTTTGTTTTTATTTATTTAGACCTCTTGTTCCTAGTTTTAATGTCCCGATTTTTGATAGTTTCTATTGGCTATTTGAAATTTCTTTTTTAGCTCGTGATTAGCCAGTTTTGGGGGTATGTATTCTGTGATAGTCCCTATTTAGCTTGTGATTGGCCAGTTCTGGGGGTATGTAGTTTGTAGTGATCCCTATTGGTTGTGACACATAGCTTCTAATGCAGGTGTCTTAATTCTCCGGTTTCTTTCACATACGTTTAATTCTTTTCTCCTATTGACCTCCTATTTGATCTTTGTCTTTCTTCTAAACTAATCTAAATGTTTTTATTTTTATTTTGTCTATTTCAACCTCTTATCCCTAGTTTTGATGTTCCGGTTTTTAAGCCTTTCTATTGGTTAGTCAGACCTTTAATGATTAGTCAGTATTGGGAGCATGTGATTTGTGGTAATCCCTATTGGTTATTATATCTGACTCCTGTTGGGGGTGTGTATTGTATCTTCTTCCTTACTGGTTCTAATGCCTCTATATCCTCTTTCTTATTGGTTCTAAGCCTGGCTTCGTTATTTTACATTTAATCTTTTGTAGAATGCGAGTTAAACATATGGATTTAACACTAGTTGCACGGTATAGATGCTATTTCGCAACGTGTAAATTTGTCCTTACCCCAATATATGCACCCTTTTATTGGAACTTTGTTATAATCTTTTGTCGAGGCTGTTTAAGCCTCGTTCAGGGGCAAATATTCTTTTCTCAACCTCGCTGTGGTACAAATATTATTATACTACCTGCCTAATAGTTGTAGAATGTACAGGAGATAACTGTCAACTTGACTTAAATATTATACACAAATGTATGCATATGCTAAATTAGACTCCACTTTTTTAGTGGGTACTTTTATGTTTTCTTTATCATATTAACCTTTTCTATATTGCTCTCATTTCATTTTAGTGTAAGTCACTTTATTTATTTGGTTATTCCAGCATATCTAAAATATTACAAAGTTTTCAAAATGAATTAACTTGGTCTTAATGTTTCCTTACCCTATATTTAGTTTTATTTGTATTATCATTATGGTTTATAAGGGGCCCAGCTTATTTAGCTGATGGGTGAAAGAACGAGCCATCCTTACAAACTAAAATATATATAGTTCCTGGTATCTAAGATAATAAGGATGGTTGGTATATCTTAGTTTTCAAAGATATTAACGATAGACTTGTTTGGCATCTTATATTTTTGGGTTCTTCTATACAATTTTACTGTTTTATTATTGTTGTTACTTTCCCAAAACACTAACAATAATATAATATAAATTTTGAAAACCAATAGTGTACAGTGTTCATTATGCAAGAGCCACTATTTTTCATAGAGGGACCATATTTAATGAAGGACTCCTTCATTTTTAAGTCCTTATATGTCATTTTCTGACACTAATATGGATGTGTCAAATTTGTACTATTCAGAGTGAAATATATTCCTTCAACTTCAGAATCCTTTTGTTTAGTTCAAACTTAAGTTATAATTTTATAACATATTTAAATGTTAATATGGATTATCAGGGAGAATGAATAAAAAATGAAAAGAGAAAAAATGAGAAAAAAATTAGAAAAAATGAATGAAAGTTTCCTATTTCATATAGGTCAGATGCTACTTTTGGAGACACTAAGTCCTTTTTGGATTATCTTCATAGACAAGTTTGCTTTGTTATAGTAGAATAGGGGTTTCTTTAGCCCTTCCAAATTTCTGGAGTTGGTTATAATAGAATTGGTTTCTTTATCCCTTCCAAACTTCTAGAGTGTATTATACTCAGTGTATTGAATCTCTTCAGTGAAGGGAGTTGGATCAGTTTTCAATATCAACTTATCTTCTTTTTTCACAGAGGTTATATTTTAGGTTAAATTCCAGAGATGGGACAGGTCCTCCTTATTGTTCAGCCCTCTTGGGTATAGACAGTCCATATAGAAGATCCATTTTGATTCCTCTATCAGAAGTTTTCTTTCGTGGTCCCCCCCTCTCCAATTTTTGTGGACCTTTTTTATTCCTATATATTTCAAGGATTTTGTCTCTCCATGATGTTTCTCAAATAAATGATTATAAAGGGGGGGTCTCTTTGCTTAGTTTCTCAATACAAAGTAGGTGTTCACGTATTCGATCCTTCAATGGTCTGGACGTCTGTCCAACATATTGTAATCCACAAGGGCATTGGAGTAAATAGATGACGTTCCTATCGTGGCATCGAATCAGTTCTTCAATTCTGTATTTCTTTGTGTTGTGATTGGATTGAAATTCGGTGGTTTTTATGCCACTTTTACATGCTTTACATGTATGGCATGGGAAAAAAACCCTCACCTTCTTCCCAAATGGATCTTTAATTATTGGTAATTTCTTTTTTTGTGTACTCGGTGCCAATCTGTTTTTTAAATTGTTGGCCCTTCGATATACAAAGGTTGGTTTTTCTGGGAGTTTCTCTCCTAAGATGTCATCGTCTCTCAATATACTCCAATGTTTCCTAAAGATCTCTTCAATTATTCGACTATTCTGGCTATATTCCGTTATCAATGGAACTTTCACCATCTCTTCATCATTCTTTATCATCCTTTCTTTGTATTTAGTTAGATTTTTTCTTTCCACTGTTCTTACTTCTACTATTCTTTGATCCAATGATTCTTCGTTATAACCTCTGTCAAGAAATTTTGCCTTAATAATCTGGGCTTGTTCTTCCCATTTCGAGGGATCAGAACAGTTCTTTTTCATCCTCAGAAGCTGCCCTTTTGGGATATTCCTTTTCCAGTTAGTATGGTGGCAGCTTGTTTGGTGGACATAATTATTACTGTCCACCTTCTTGAAAAATGTGGAAGTCTCTATCCTCCCTTCCTTTACTTCTATATTTAGATCCAGATAGGTCAATGTTGTTTGGCTCCATTCATACGTGAAATGTAGATTGGCCTCATTTTTATTCATAACACTAAGAGTGTGTTCCAGATCTTCTTGTGACCCTTTCCATATTAGTATGATGTCATCAATGTACCGGCGATAGAGAACCAGGTCCGCGTCCGCTGGGCAGGATTCCCAGAATATCTCCTCCCATTTGGCCATGTAGAGATTGGCATAACTCGGCGCGAACCTGGTTCCCATTGGCGTACCGCAAACTTGTCTATAGAACTTACCATTATTACAAAAGTAATTATGGTTTAATATATAGTCGATACTGTCCAAAATGAAATCACATTGATTAGATGGGATTTCCGTGTCCTTCTCCAAATAGAAATTGCTTTCCCATTTTAGATCTTCAAGGAGATTGATTATTTGGGTTGAGTCCCTTAAGTAAGAAGGGCGTTCTTTAACATGTCGCTGCAGATGTCTGTCCACGTATTCAGACAGGTTACTGCTCAAGGAACCAATCCCTGATATTATTGGTCTTCCGGGTGGCTTATTGAGGTTTTTGTGAATCTTTGGAAGATGGTATATGATTGGTGTTCTTGGAAATTTCACATTTATATAGCTGTATTCTTTATCATTTAAAATACCATCTTCCTTAGCTGCCTTCAGTAATTCCATTAGTTATATATATGTACTGGATTTTCGCCTAGTTTTTGGTACGTGTTTTCATCGCTTAGAATTCTTTCAGTCTCCTCATTGTAGTCTGACCTATTCATCACCACAATCCCTCCGCCCTTGTCCGCTGATTTAATAGTGATATTGTGGTTCTGTTCCAATTCCTTGATAGTTTCAAATTGTTTGGCGGTTAAGTTCTTATTTTTCAAACTCAGCTTTTTCGAATTGATATCATGTATCTCTCTGCACACTATCGTCTCAAATGTCTCCAGTGCATTCCCTTTGTGTGTCAAGGGGTAAAACATAGATTTTGGCTTAAGTTCTGTAGGCTTGTAGCCGTCTTCCTGTGTTTTGTATTCAAAATCCTTTAATCCATACCCCATTCTTTCTAGGGGAGATTTTAGAAAGAACTTTTTAAGAGTGAGTTTCCTTATAAACTCTTTTGTGCTCACAAATGCATTGAATTTGTCCAAACTTTTAGATGGTGCGAATGATAAACCAAGTCCTAAAACAGATTTCTCGTTTTTAGTTAACTCATGAGAGCTCAGATTGAATATCCCTTTTTCATTCACAACGTTTTCTTCTTTTTTCTTTATTTTTGCCCCTCCTCTCTTCCCTCTATGGTTCTTATTTTTGCCTTTACTGCTGACTGGTTTTCCTCCCATTCTTTGTGATGGTGACGATCCAATCCTAAAAAAGTAGGAGAAGAAGAGGAGGAGTGGGATGATTGCATGTTTTGCAATGTTGGAAGTTTTAGTACCTGGATTTCCGTCTCTTTATTCTTAACAGATCTTTCTTCAATGTTTACACCCTTTATCACTTCATTCGGTCTTTCCGTGTTCTGATGATTTATTAGTTTTTGTTGTTTTCTCACCTTCCTCGGTGTCTCATATTCTTCCTCACCCCTTCTGTCATATGTTCTTTCTACTTCATAGCCCCTTCCATCATATGATCTATCTTCTTCGCAATTCTTTCTGCAATGAAAACGTCTTCCATCTCTCTGATTCAATCTTTCTGAGTATCCTTGATCTCTCCAATTCCTCTCTGGGTATTCAAGTCGGTTCCAATTCCCATTAAGGCAAAATTTCTTGACAGAGGTTATAACGAAGAATCATTGGATCAAAGAATAGTAGAAGTAAGAACAGTGGAAAGAAAAAATCTAACTAAATACAAAGAAAGGATGATAAAGAATGATGAAGAGATGGTGAAAGTTCCATTGATAACGGAATATAGCCAGAATAGTCGAATAATTGAAGAGATCTTTAGGAAACATTGGAGTATATTGAGAGATGATGACATCTTAGGAGAGAAACTCCCAGAAAAACCAACCTTTGTATATCGAAGGGCCAACAATTTAAAAAACAGATTGGCACCGAGTACACAAAAAAAGAAATTACCAATAATTAAAGATCCATTTGGGAAGAAGGTGAGGGTTTTTTCCCATGCCATACATGTAAAGCATGTAAAAGTGGCATAAAAACCACCGAATTTCAATCCAATCACAACACAAAGAAATACAGAATTGAAGAACTGATTCGATGCCACGATAGGAACGTCATCTATTTACTCCAATGCCCTTGTGGATTACAATATATTGGACAGACGTCCAGACCATTGAAGGATCGAATACGTGAACACCTACTTTGTATTGAGAAACTAAGCAAAGAGACCCCCCTTTATAATCATTTCTTTGAGAAACATCATGGAGAGACAAAATCCTTGAAATATATAGGAATAAAAAAGGTCCACAAAAATTGGAGAGGGGGGGACCACGAAAGAAAACTTCTGATAGAGGAATCAAAATGGATCTTCTATATGGACTGTCTATACCCAAGAGGGCTGAACAATAAGGAGGACCTGTCCCATCTCTGGAATTTAACCTAAAATATAACCTCTGTGAAAAAAGAAGATAAGTTGAAAACTGATCCAACTCCTTTCACTGAAGAGATTCAATACACTGAGTATAATACACTCTAGAAGTTTGGAAGGGATAAAGAAACCCATTCTATTATAACCAACTCCAGAAATTTGGAAGGGCTAAAGAAACCCCTATTCTACTATAACAAAGCAAACTTGTCTATGAAGATAATCCAAAAAGGACTTAGTGTCTCCAAAAGTAGCATCTGACCTATATGAAATAGGAAACTTTCATTCATTTTTTCTAATTTTTTCTCATTTTTTCTCTTTTCATTTTTTATTCATTCTCCCTGATAATCCATATTAACATTTAAATATGTTATAAAATTATAACTTAAGTTTGAACTAAACAAAAGGATTCTGAAGTTGAAGGAATATATTTCACTCTGAATAGTACAAATTTGACACATCCATATTAGTGTCAGAAGATGACATATAAGGACTTAAAAATGAAGGAGTCCTTCATTAAATATGGTCCCTCTATGAAAAATAGTGGCTCTTGCATAATGAACACTGTACACTATTGGTTTTCAAAATTTATATTATATTATTGTTAGTGTTTTGGGAAAGTAACAACAATAATAAAACAGTAAAATTGTATAGAAGAACCCAAAAATATAAGATGCCAAACAAGTCTATCGTTAATATCTTTGAAAACTAAGATATACCAACCATCCTTATTATCTTAGATACCAGGAACTATATATATTTTAGTTCGTAAGGATGACTCGTTCTTTCACCCATTAGCTAAATAAGCTGGGCCCCTGATAAACCATAATGATAATACAAATAAAACTAAATATAGGGTAAGGAAACATTAAGACCAAGTTAATTCATTTTGAAAACTTTGTAATATTTTAGATATGCTGGAATAACCAAATAAATAAAGTGACTTACACTAAAATGAAATGAGAGCAATATAGAAAAAGTTAATATGATAAAGAAAACATAAAAGTACCCACTAAAAAAGTGGAGTCTAATTTAGCATATGCATACATTTGTGTATAATATTTAAGTCAAGTTGACCGTTATCTCCTGTACATTCTACAACTATTAGGCAGGTAGTATAATAATATTTGTACCACAGTGAGGTTGAGAAAAGAATATTTGCCCCTGAACGAGGCTTAAACAGCCTCGACAAAAGATTATAACAAAGTCCCAACAAAAGGGTGCATATATTGGGGTAAGGACAAATTTACACGTTGCGAAATAGCATCTATACCGTGCAACTAGTGTTAAATCCGTTTGTGTAACTCGCATTCTACAAAAGATTAAATGTAAAATAACGAAGCCAGGCTTAGAACCAATAAGAAAGAGGATATAGAGGCATTAGAACCAGTAAGGAAGAAGATACAATACACACCCCCAACAGGAGTCAGATATAATAACCAATAGGGATTACCACAAATCACATGCTTCCAATACTGACTAATCATTAAAGGTCTGACTAACCAATAGAAAGGCTTAAAAACCGGAACATCAAAACTAGGGATAAGAGGTTGAAATAGACAAAATAAAAATAAAAACATTTAGATTAGTTTAGAAGAAAGACAAAGATCAAATAGGAGGTCAATAGGAGAAAAGAATTAAACGTATGTGAAAGAAACCGGAGAATTAAGACACCTGCATTAGAAGCTATGTGTCACAACCAATAGGGATCACTACAAACTACATACCCCCAGAACTGGCCAATCACGAGTTAAATAGGGACTATCACAGAATACATACCCCCAAAACTGGCCAATCACGAGCTAAAAAAGAAATTTCAAATAGCCAATAGAAACTATCAAAAATCGGGACATTAAAACTAGGAACAAGAGGTCTAAATAAATAAAAACAAAGTATTTATAAGATTTATATATATATAAATTCGAAAGAAAAAATAAGATTTTAAAGAAAGTAAATAGAAAGAAATGAACAGTATGAAGTTTGAAAAAAAAACGGAGAGTTAAGACAAACACTTCCGGGACCAAAATAAGGTCAAGATTAAGAAGGTATAAAAATACCTTTGTTTGTTAAAGAAAACCAGTCTTGAGAAAGGTCGATTAACGACTGAAACGCGTTGGCTGGTAAGTGTATCTCTTACATTAGGAATTCTATTTGGCAATCTACACTATTGTGTTTATCTGTTTTGACAGAGGGATCGAGCTGTAAAAACATTCACGAAGTTGAGGGATTGATTCGCACATAACGGCAGGCTTATAAAAGAACTACACACATGAACTAAAAGGACCTTTTTGCTACTCCACTGGTCCTGGGAACATTAAACCATCTGGGGACTACCCCTAATACTGGGGACAAAGGTGCATAGAACTTTTGATAAGTTGTCTACAGCAATTTTAAATTGACATTATAACCGCAATATGGCAAACCGCACATCAAAGAAAAACTGAATGTCACTTTCACATTACTTTGAAATAAGTTGGATTTGATTTGTTCTATTTGTTCTTTACCATTAACTATTGATTTGCAAATATATAGTTAATACCGAGTGAGTTTTGTATCACGTATTTTAAGACCTCACTTGCACCATTATTTTATTATCACAGTGAAATATTTTGCACAATTTGTATATTTTATAATTTATTTTCCATTTCATATTTTTTACACATTTGTTTGTACACATTTGTTTGTACTAGTCACAATCACATCAATTTCACGCTGGTTGAAACAGTGGCAATCCGCTGCCAAATAGCGGTGATCTGATCTGTAAATAGATTAGTCTGCCATAATTGTGAAATTAGTTCTACAGATAAGCTAATGTTCTGGTGAACAAAACTATAAAATAGCCACTGTCTGAAATAGGCACGGAATATATTTACAAAAAGAGGGGAAGTCAGAATCCCATCATACCTATACAATAAGTAAGCTTTAACTCGAAAAGATTTGTTTTTTGATAGAGATTGTCAACATTGTCTCTTTTTTAGACTGTTAACATGGATCCATGAGGGAATATATAAGGATTTTTATTGTTTTAAATCATTTTTATTGATACTGATCAAACGGAAGTGAAGTTATTAACCCACATTGTGTATAATTTTATTGTATTGACTTGGAGTAAAATCCTTGTTGGAAAAGATATTTTTAAATAGGAGTTGATTAGAAGAGGTAACTGTTGGAAACTGCTATTCAACCTTTTTGTCTTATATTTTTCTATAATTAAACAACCATTTTTGTAATAATATTTTTAATATTGTAATAAATACTGTTTTAGTAATCTATTTGAAACCAAGACCCTGCCTCTGTGTTGGCACTTTGATATATATTTTTTCAGCTGAAGCTCTCCTTCCTCAGCTTCTGCATATTGTGACGCAGTATCAGACATGGGCCTTAAAACATCTGCGCGCTCTGTATTACGCCTAACCCCAGAGATATCGCGCTTGCCTCTATATTCAGGCAGTCTGGCTAATACCGCTGACAGGGTATTATCCATGATCGCCGCCATGTCTTGCAAAGTAATCGCTATGGGCGTCTTTGATGTACTTGGCGCCATTCTAGCGTGAGTCCCTTGAGCGGGAGTCAAAGGATCTGAAACGTGGGGGGAGTTAGTCGGCATAACTTCCCCCTCGTCAGAATCTTCTGGTGATATTTCTTTTAAAGATGACGGCTGATCTTTATTATTTAAAGTGAAATCAATACATTTAGTACACATTCTCCTATGGGGTTCCACCATGGCTTTTAAACATAATGCACAAAGAGGTTCCTCTATGTCAGACATGTTTATACAGACTAGTAATGAGACTAGCAAGCTTGGAAAACACTTTAAATCAAGTTAACAAGCAAATATAAAAAACGTTACTGTGCCTTTAAGAGAAACAAATTTTGTCAAAATTTGAAATAACAGTGAAAAAAGGCAGTTAAACTAACAACATTTTTACAGTGTATGTAACAAGTTAGCAGAGTATTGCATCCACTTGCAAATGGATGATTAACCCCTTAATGCAAAAAACGGATTGACAAATGAAAAACAAAGTTTTTTGATAGTCACAATAAACTGCCACAGTTCAACTGTGGCTTTACCTTCCTCAATAAATGACTTTTAAAGCCTTTTGAGCCCTTCAGAGATGTCCTATACCATGCAGGAAACTGCTGAGGGAAGCTGGATGTCTCTGTCTGTAATTTTATGTGCGCAACAAAGCGCTAAAATAGGCCCCTCCCACTCTTACTACTACAGTGGAAAGCCTCAGGAAAATCAAGCCAGCCATGTGGAAAACACTAAGCCCCAATAAGTTATATCACCAAAGCATATATAAAAACGATTAAACATGCCAGCAAACGTTTTATATTGCATAATTATAAGAGTCTATAGCTCTCACAGTAAGCCTGTTACTAGTCGTTATTAAATCACTGTATTTAGGCTTAACTTACATTAATCCGGTATCAGCAGCATTTTCTAGCAATTCCATCCCTAGAAAAACTTAAAACTGCACATACCTGCACGCTATTCTCCCTCTGAAGTTACCTCACCCCTCAGACATACGTGAGAACAGCAGTGGATCTTAGTTACTTCTGCTAAGATCATAGAAAACGCAGGCAGATTCTTCTTCTAAATGCTGCCTGAGAGAAAATAGTACAACTCCGGTACTATTTAAAAACAATAAACTCTTGATTGAAGAAAAAACTAACTATATTACACCACTTTCCTCTTACTACCTCCTTCTATGTTGAGGGTTGCAAGAGAATGACTGGATATGGCAGTTAGGGGAGGAGCTATATGACAGCTCTGCTGTGGGTGATCCTCTTGCAACTTCCTGTTGGGAAGGAGAATATCCCACAAGTAATGGATGATCCGTGGACTGGATACACTTAACAAGAGAAAAACTAATTTAGAATAAAATACCAATGGCCCTTAAAATGGCCTTTTGTAGGGCATTGCCCTAAAGATATCAGCTCTTTTAGTGAAAAAAAAATACTAAGACCCACTAACATTACAAACCCACAAAATAAAAAAAAGCTATCTTAAAAACCTAAGCTACCCGTAGCCCTGAAAAGGGCATTTGTATGGGTATTGCCCTTAAAAGGGCATTTAGCTCTTTTACTGCCCAGACCCTAAACTAAAAAATAAAACCCACCCAATAAACCCTTAAAAAAGCCTAACACTAACCCCCTGATGATCCACTTACAGTTTTTGAAGTCCCGCTTGAACGATCTTTATCCTGGCAAAGTCTTCATCCAGACGGCCTCTTCAATCTTCATCCCGGCGGCGACGTCCTGATCCAAGTGGCGAGAAGTCTTCATCCAGGCGACCTCTTTAATCTTCATTCCGGCAGCGACGTCCTGATCCAAGTGGCGAGAAGTCTTCATCCAGGCGGCCTCTTCAATCTTCATCCAGGCGGCATCTTCTATCTTGATCCCGGAGGCGCGGAGCAGGTCCATCCTGAAAACATCCGGCGCGGAGCATCCTCTTCATATGGTCGCCGCCGTTCACTGGATCTTCAATGCAAGAGACGCGATTCAAGATGGTGTCCCTTGCATTCCTATTGGCTGAAAAATTCGAAATCAGCCAATAGGAATTAGGGCTGCTTAATTTCTTTTTTATTTTTTGTAATTTAATGTTTGTTATTTTTGAGGATTTAAGCAGCTCTCATTCTATTGGCTAATTCGAATTAGCTAATAAAATGAAAGCTGCTTCATTTCATTTTTAATTTTTTATAATTTAGTGTTTGTTATTTTTTGTAACTTAGTTAGTTTGTATTTTTTAGAGTAGTGTTAGGATTTTTTTAATGTGTAGTTTAGTTTAATTTAATTGGTAGTTAGTTTAATATTAATTTAATAATTATATTAGTTTAATTGTTAGTTTAAACTTAGTTTTTTTAATTTTACAGGTAAGTTTTAATTTAATGTAAGATAGGGAAATTGTAATATTAATATAAAGTTAGGGTGGCGATAGGTTAAGGGGTTACTAGTTTAAATTAGCTTATTGCGAAGTGGGGGGCTTAATAACTTTAGTATAGCGGGGACGATGTGGGCGGATAGCAGATTAGGGGTTAATAATATTTAAATAGTGTTTGCGATGCGGGAGGGCGGTGGTTTAGGGGCTAATAACTTTAGTATAGTGATGACGATGTCAGGGAGCGGCGAAATAGGGGTTAATAAAAATGTTTAATTGTGGCGATGTCGGGAGCGGCAGATTAGGGGTTAATACAATTATTATTATTTTTTATTATAATGTTTGCGATGCCGGAGGGCCTCGGTTTAGGGGTTAATAGGTAGTTTATGGGTGTTAGTGAACTTTGTAACAGTTTAGTTATGAGTTTTATGATACAGCTTTGTAGTGTAAAACTCATAACTACTGACTTATGATGGCGGTACGGATCTTGTAGGTATAGGCTGCAACGCTCACTTTTTAGCCTCACCGCAAAACCCGTAATACCGGCGCTATGGAAATCCCATGAAAAACACAGTTTGTACAGAAACATGTTGCATGTGGGGAAAATGGAGGTGATAGTTTGAGGAGGAGATTGTGTGTGGGGTAGGAGGATGAGGAGGTGGTTGGGGAATGTAAAGGTTATAATCGAAAGGCAGGTGTAAGATATTAATATTAGTGATATAATGTATTTCCACTAAGCAACTCAGCTATATCAATAAAATCTTTAAAAATTGATAATGGATAGATACAATAGAAAATACAAAAAGCAAGGTTGCGCCTATTTAGTTTAACCTGAATACCAGGTCAAAAAAAATTGTCTAAAAGTGGAAATTACAAATCTAAACTTTACTTGATGATAAATAAATTTTAAATGATAATAAAAGAGAGATAGAGTGTATTTAATTAAAATATAATTTATTAAAAATATATTATTAAAAAAAAAATTATTATTAAAAATCCATATAAGTTAATAGTGATCCTTTAATACATAGAATAATCCAGACTATAACAATATTTAAAAAAATAAGACAAATTATGTAAAAAAGTAGATTGGCCAATCAGAAAAAAGTGCAATATAAAATATATTTTAAATAAATTGGACACATTGCATCAGTAACCTAAGGGAACCATTCGAGCAATATCTGCAATAAATAAAAAATATATGTATATGCGTATTCTAAAATAAAATCTGTATTGTGTTTTTGGTATATGGTATATGTCGGTGTAAATTGTGTATATTGGAATATGTGGATAGTTATTATACTATTAGTCTCAAAATATTTTTATAACTATCTTTAAAACTTATAATATCTAAGATGTGCTATATTCACTGTGGATCTACAAATATTTGTGGATGATCTTATTCGTATCGTATTGTCCACTTTGTGACAAGATAAGGCAAAAGTTCCTTTTCCAATGTTAATATGATATCCAGATAGGAGAAAGTTATATGTTAAGTCTCTGATGGTGTGTTCTGCTAATACCGGTAAAAGCTATCTTTATAATGTGATCCTTTATTTAGGGTAAAATCCAAGTTGAATAAAAGTCTTACTGTTTTAAGTTTGGAGCAGGGACGTGATCCTAGGTTTCCAGTGACTTTTCTGAAACACCCGCTCTCTTTTTTGGCAGCGTCTCAACTCATGCTGGCGGAAGTGTATGTCTCAACTCAGGATGGTCTGTCCTTAGCAGTCTTCCGTCACTACCTTTTTCACAGTGACTCGGTATCCTCAAAGCCGATATCCCCAGACTTTGGTTTCTTGCGGATTGGAAAAGAATAAACGCTACGCGTTTCAGCTGCTAAAGGTTACCATGGTTTTATGTAACGGTGAGTGAGTTTATATGGTGCAGATTATACTATAAAGCATAGGTGATGTTACATCTGTGATGTCAATAGTCATTGTTTTTATGCAAAGCTCCCAAGAGTGAGTGTAGGCAGTTTAAAGGGACTGTCTACTCCAGAATTTGTATTCTTTAAAAAGATAGATAATCCCTTTATTACCCATTGCCTAGTTTTTCATAACCAACACTGTTATATAAATATACTTTTTACCTCTGTGATTACCTTGGCATCTATTTATCAACCTGTCAACTTACCTGCATTCGACGGCACCAATACGTTCGCCTAAGATCGCCTAACATCGCTGCCGCAGACCAGAATACGTTCTCCAAAATTATCAAAATAGCTGTCAAAAAGCCGCGCACTAAGTATGGGGCGATGAGCAGCGGACTGTTGTTAACTAACAGTCATCGATCTCGCTGCTCTTCGGCTTTTTCACAGATTTATTGGTACCCTGTCACTAAACACCCACACTATACTATACTGTTTTACCCCCTAAACCGCCGCTCCCGGAGCACACCGCAATTCTAATAAATGTATTAACCCCTAAACCGCCGCTCACGGACCCCACTGCGACTAAATAAAGTGTTTAACCCCTAAACCGCCGCTCACGGACCCCGGCGCCGCTAAATAATGTGTTTAACCCCTAAACCGCCGCTCACGGAGCCCACCGCCACCTACATTATACTTATTAAACCCTAATCTGCCCCCCCACATCGCCGCCACCTACATTATACTTATTAACCCCTAATCTGCCCCCGCCTACACTGCCCCCACTATATTACATTTATTAACCCCTAATCTGCCCCCCCTACACCACCGCCACCTACATTATACTTATTACCCCCTAATCTGCCCCCCTACACCGCCGCCACCTACATTATACTTATTAACCCCTAATCTGCCCCCCCTACACCGCCGACACCTACATTATACTTATTAACCCCTAATCTGCCCCCTACACCGCCACCACTATATTAAATGTATTAACCCCTAATCTGCCCCCCCTACACTGCTGCCACTATATTAAATTTATTAACCCCTAAACCTAAGTCTAACCCTAACCCTAACACCCCGTAACTTAAATATAATTTAAATAAATCTAAATAAATATTCCTAGCATTAAATAAGTTATTCATATTTAAAACTAAATACTTACCTATAAAATAAACCCTAAGATAGCTACAATATAACTAATAGTTACATTGTAGCTAGCTTAGGGTTTATTTTTATTTTACAGGCAACTTTGTATTTATTTTAACTAGGTACAATAGTTATTAAATAGTTATTAACTATTTAATAACTACCTAGCTAAAATAATTTTTTTGGTAGTCAGATTGTGCCGAACTTGCATTCGGAACATCTGTAATGACGTAAGCATCGATCTGTGTCGGACTGAGTCCGGCGGATCGTATGTTACGTCACAAAATTCTACTTTTGCCGGTCTGTAGGGTTTGATAACTAAGGGAAATCAAGCTCGCCACAAATACGCTGCAGAATTCCAGCGTATTTGCTGTTGACGGCTTGATAAATAGATGCCCTTGTATCTAAGCCTCTGCAGACTACAAAAAAATTGGCACAGGTAATATAGTCAGGCAACAAGTCCATGTAGGACTGGTGCTTATGTAATAAAAATCATATATTTAATAAACAAAAAGGAATAAGAAAAAGTACTTATATATAGCACTCTTGCCAGAGACAAATTTAGAAAAAATGATGACTGAATGTACTTCAACTACTTTCACTGATTATGACTCCACTGCTGTTTCTGGCGAGTCTGAAGACTTGCCAGAAACACGGGCCCACGAGCTCCATTCGGCGCTTGATAAATGGGCCCCATAGAGTGCCTTACCACTACAATTTAATCAATGGGGAGATACGGGTTCTGTAATAGGCAACCATTAGAATTTATCTGGGTTGCATTTTTAACAGGATATTCTTCTTATTTCAAATGAGGAGTCATCTGTCTCTCTAGCACAAACAAGAAGGAAGATAATGATCCGTTAGAACCCTCCTCCCCTTGAAGAAAACAACATTCTAACGGCTGCTGTTTTTTGTTATTAATAAGTGATACCCTCTTTTAAAGGAAAGTTCTAATGTCCATCTAATTTATTCTAAACTACGATGTGACTCCCCCACCCACACACAGTTTTAGTAACAAGGAAGTTCCTATGCTGCAGGCTACTTCCTTGTTGCAACATGTATTGGGTGACATCTCACGGACTGCTTACTGCAACTGGCAATGAAGAAGGAAACTGCAGCCTCCTTTTTTAATTGCTTACAGCAGGAAATGCAACTTCTTAAAAACATTTACCCCTGAGAATGAGTTCAGTTTTCAATTTTTTTGCTATTAAATTTCCATTAAATTTGTTAAAATTATTAAGTGATGTAATTTGTAATCTGTCAAGTAAAAAAAATAATACATGTATGTGCTGTATTCACCATGTTAAGTAGCATCAATTAAAATAAATACTTAAACATGTTGTTCTGTTTATAAAGGGGCTGAAAATTTGATTCTCCTGATAAGTAAATCCAGCTATTTTAATGGGAATGTAGGCTTGCTTGAAGGGGGAATATTAGGAGTGAATTAGATGATGTGCAAGATGTTGTAATATAGTAATTATACTTATCTAACACTTTTTTCCAGAATGGTACTCAAAGCACAAAGCTCTTCTATAACACAATTAATCCTCTTTTACTTAATTAATATATTAGCAGCTAATAAATAATATCCGTTATTGGGCTAGATTTTGAGTGGAATGCTAACATTTACGCGCAAGCGATAAGGGGTTTATCGCAGGTGTTTACGAGCGTCGGTTTTTCGTTTGTATTACAAGTTGCAAATATACGTGATCACTTGAGCTTAATTGAAGTGTGCTCAGATCTCAAACAAAAAAGTGTCACACCTCAAAAATACATTACAAAATGCAGTAACACTCATTATAACATCATCTAATAAAATTATTAAAAAAATATTGTAATTTTTTTTTATAAGGGCTCAAGATGTTAGAAAAAAAGGCATGTATATATATGTATCTCTATATTAATGTTTGAGTCTTTATAACTTTGCTGTGCCATATTTTTTAAAATGTTATATATATATATATATATATATATATATATATATATATATATATATATATAGAGAGAGAGAGAGAGAGAGAGAGAGAGAAAGAAAGAGAGAGAGAGAGAGAGAGAAAAGAAAGGATGACAAACGCACAAGACAAGGGTGCTCCTAGTGCAGTATGTCACGTAACTGTAGTTGTAAACAATTAGGTAAACAATTGCACACTCACGTGATCACACCTCACTTGTGATGAGGTATATGTATGTAGTAAATTATGCTTGAAAAATACTGATACAAATGGCTATTTGGATGCTAAAAGTGCTCATCATCCAAAGTGGATAGAGAATATCCCATATGGCCAATTTCAAAGGGTGAGACGAAATTGCACTAGACAGATAAACTTCGAGGAAGAAGCGGAGAGACTCAATTTAACATTTAAAGAATATTTTTTCTCCAAAGAAGTGATTGAGGGCGCTTATGAAAAAGCAAAGACTCTAGATAGAGAAACACTCCTAATAGATGAAAAAGTGAGACATGTAAAAAAGGATCAGATGGAACAAACAGGAGACCTGAAACCAAGTGAAAGTAAAAGGAGGAAAGGGACAAAGGTTACATTCATCACCCCATTCAATGATGTTTTCTTGAAAAATAAGAATATCATCAAGAAACATTGGTCCATTTTGAAGAAGGACACTTTACTTAAAGAAGTTGTGCGAGTCAGACCAGATATTTTTAGAAAAAATAAAAACTTGAAAAACATGTTAGCACCAAGTATATTAAAAAATATAGGAAAACAAGTTAAAAGACTGTAATAAGTTTGCACAGATACACAATGGGATAGAGACATTACCAATTCCCAATACCTCTAAAGAATCAACCAACCGGGTTGCAAAACGCGTCAGGCATGCCCCTCACCTTTTTATACATTACACACTTGTGGGGAAATGTGGCTGATGTGTATTCACACAGAGTAAAGACCCGCATTTATTAGTTATACAGTATTATTGACAGAGACTATTGAACTGTGTTGCAGTTTCTTTTTAAGATAAACTGTTTTTATATGTATTTTATTATACCATTTTGAGAGGATTATATCTCCCTGTGTTACCCACACATAATCAAACTGAATCTACCTGGGGCATGTATTACTTACCACATTAGGTTTAAGTACACTTTTGAATGGCCCTAAGAGGGAGGATTAGTTAAACCGGATCAACAAATGATATAGGGATTAAGCAACATGGAGAAAGATCTTGTAAACAGGCTGCTAATATTCCTCATAACAAGTGAGGTGTGATCACATGAGTGTGCATTTGTTTACTAAATTGTTTACAACTACACTTAAGTGACATACTGCACTAGGAGCACCCTTGTCTTGAGCGCTTGTCGTCCTTTCTTTTTTCCAAAGCTTCTTTGAGGATCCTCCATGGTTTGGGTACTTATATTTTGATTTAGCAGCAGACACTAGATCCAGGATGCAGATTTAAATAAATTCAAGGAGAATATTCCTCTAAAGTTTTCCCAGCTTTTTTTAAGTCGTTCCTGTGGATTGAAGCTATTAGTGACTATCACCAAAACTTGCTGTAAGCTAATCTCCTCTGAGCGCTGGACTAATTCTGTATTTGATATGTATATATATGTGTGTGTGCATGTTTATTTATATCTGTGTATATGTATTTACCTACATATATAAACATATACAAATATAAATATATATGTACACATATACAGACATATATAAGTTCATTGGAGCCATTTTCAGTTAAGTAGATGAATACACCTTAAAGTATATTTATGCAATATTCAATATTATTATTATTATGATTATTACATAATCCTAATGAGGGTGGTAACACCTATATATTATATTGTGATCAGGGGTCAAGTCCTATAAGAAAAAGTGTGGGAACTCACCAAGACTTCTACCACCCTCACAATTAATGTTGTTTTATACACACACACACACACACACACTGTATTTGTATGTATATAATCTATACACTTTGGTTAATGAAAGAGAATTAAATTCAAAGAAGGGTTGAATGGTTGCCTTTGGGCTTGAGAATCCTTGTCTGTCACAGAGTCTCACCCATTTTAGGTGCAATAGTCCTATTTCTGCTGAGGGGAGCAAGCCACATAGAAATGTAAGCACCATGTGTTACACACATTGCGGGGTGATCACACAGCAGGATCACTGACAGGCTTGCATTTAGTGTATTGTAGAAACTTTTACTGCCCATTACTAGAGGATCTCACTATCCCTCTAACCAGACTGTGATCCAGCTCCTGCTACCAGCAGCAGCATTGTTTACTGAAGCGTTTCTGTCCAGAGGGAACTTAGTTCCTCCTGCAAAAATAGTGCAGGAACTCCGTTCCCATGCATTCCCACTCGACTTGACCCCTGATAGTGATATATAGCACACATAGAAATGCTGATATTAGATGCAAACATATTTGTAAAAAAGCTGAGTATTCAAGACAATTTAGATACAAAGTTCTACTGCCAGGATTACTTAAAAAGGCAACCTTATGTTGCAAAACTTTGTTACTGTTTCCTTATTATAGAGTGTCAATCAAGGAAAAAAACGTTAAAGAATTGAAGGAATATTGTTCAAAATAAATGTGACTTTTTTTTTAATTTAAAAGAGTGCTGAATTCCCTTACTTTGAATAAAAGAAGGGGCATTATACCCTCCCCAAAATTATTTTTCTTGTGCAGGTGGCCCTCGTTTTACAACGGTTCAATTTACACCGTTTCAGAATAACAACCTTTTTTCCCAGTCATGTGACTGCTATTGAAAAGCATTCAGAAGCAGTGCATTTATTAAAATAGCCAGTAGGTGGAGCTGCCCGCTTGTGTTGCAGCAAAGCCAAGCAAGCTGAAATTAATTAGTTTAACCAGACCTGAGCTATCAAGCAGATTTCAGAGGAACAAGATCTTCCTGTTTATAACTCAGTCCAGATTGGAATGCATAGAAAGAACTATTTACAGAAAAATGCAAGTGAAGTCTTTGTTTTGTGATTATTTTAAATGCTGTTTAGCAAATGTTTTTGTTCATTTAACTTAGTTTAATTATATATTCTGTGTTGTGTGATTATTTTATTAGGTTTATAATGCTGTCCAGCATTTAAAGACTTCATTTCAAAGCTTTAAAAATAATGTATTAGGTGTTACTTATGACAATTTTGAGAGGGGCCTGGAACCTATCTCCCTCACTTCCCATTGACTTACGTTATAAACTGGGTTTCAATTTACAACGGTTTCGATTTACAACCATTCCTTCTGGAACCTAGCCCCCGCCATAAACTGAGGTCTACCTGTACTCTAATATATACATTTTATGCTCTAAGGGCTTGCACCAACACTCCTCAATGGAATTAATTTCTTTGCTCTATGATTTAAGGAGCAAGGCTGGTTGTCACAAAGCACTTCATTCTCTTTCCAAATACCTTTGTTAAATTATATATATATATATATATATATATATATATATATATATATATATATATATATATATATATATAACCAAAAAACATGATATCTATATAAATATGTATTTATGAATAAATAGAACATTTTCTGGTATGTGAAGATTATTGGAATGTAAAATATTAATATTTTCATGTCTGGTTAACGAACTTGAGAATATGCTGTTGTGTTTGCTTGTGTGTATGGTGTTAGGTGTTTTTTCCACTTTTTTTGCTTCATTGACTACTATTTGGGAATATGCTATCGCTTGCGCAATATTCTTAGTTCGGCTTTCTACATGTGTCGGGTTAGCGTGCAAGTGAAAACAGTTTACTTTCAACTCATAATATCAGCGCAACCCGACGCAAGCAAAAAGCTTACTCCTAGCACAGTTACACTCGAGTGGTAGCATTAAACAGAGCTCCCCTTGTAATCTGGCTCATTATTGGCTAACTTAAAGGGACACTGAACCCAATTTTTTTCTTTTGTGATTCAGATAGAGCATGCAATTTTAAGCAACTTTCTAATCTACTCCTATTATCAAATTTTCTTTATTCTCTTGGTATCTTTATTTGAAAAGCAAGAATGTAAGTTTAGATGCCGGCCCATTTTTGGTGAACAACCTGGGTTGTTCTTGCTGATTGGTGGATTAATTTAACCGACCAATACACAAGTACTGTCCAGAATTCTGAACCAAAAATAGCTTGGATGCCTTCTTTTTCAAATAGAGATAACAAGAGAATGAAGAAAATCTGATAATAGTAGTAAATTAGAAAGTTGTTTAAAATTGCACGCTCTATCTAAATCACGAAAGAAAAAATTTGGGTTCAGTGTCCCTTTAAGGAAGAAAAGCTGAGCTGCCATTGTTTGAATTAGTGATATAGTCATAACCACCTTTGTTGTATGTACCTATCCCATGCAACTTTTCAGGCCAACAAATGGGAACTGATCATGCTTATTTTAGAACCTGAGTTTCGAACATGTATTACAGTTGTCATAATAAAGGGACACTAAACCCAATTTTTTTCTTTAATGATTCAGATAGAACATGCAATTGTAAGCAACTTTCTAATTTACTCCTAATTTTTTCTTCGTTTTCTTGCTATCTTTATTTAAAAAACAGGAATGTAGAGCTTAAGAGCCGGCCCATTTTTGGTTGAGAACCTGGGCTATGCTTGCTCATTGGTTTGCTAACTGTATCCACCAATAAGGAAGCACTATCCATGGCGTTGAACCTAAAATGGGATGGCTCCTAAGCTTTAAATTCCTACTTTTTAAATAAAGATATCAAGAAAACAAATACAAATTGATAGTAGGAGTAAATTAGAAAGTTGCTTACAATTGCATGCTCTATCTGAATCATTAAAGAAAAAATTTGGGTTTAGTGTCCCTTTAACCCCTTAATGACCACAGCACTTTTCCATTTTCTGACCGTTTGGGACCAACGCCTATTTTTACATTTCTGCAGTGTTTGTGTTTAGCTGTAATTTTACTCTTACTCATTTACTGTACCCACACATATTATATACCGTTTTTTCTCGCCATTAAATGGACTTTCTAAAGATACCATTATTTTCATCATATCTTATAATTTACTATAAAAAAAATATAAATGGAAAAATACACACTTTTTCTAACTTTGACCCCCAAAATTTGTTACACATCTGCAACCACCAAAAAACACCCATGCTAAATAGTTTCCAAATTTTGTCCTGAGTTTAGAAATACCCAATGTTTACATGTTCTTTGCTTTTTTTTGCAAGTTATAGGGCAATAAATACAAGAAGCACTTTGCTATTTCCAAACCACTTTTTTTCAAACTTAGCACTAGTTACATTGGAACACTGATATCTTCCAGGAATCCCTGAATATCCCTTGACATGTATATATATTTTTTTTAGAAGACATCCCAAAGTATTGATCTAGGCCCATTTTGGTATATTTCATGCCACCATTTCACCGCCAAATGCGATCAAATAAAAAAAATTGTTCACTTTTTCACACATTTTGTTACAAACTTTAGGTTTCTCACTGAATTTATTTACAAACAGCTCGTGCAATTATGGCACAAATGGTTGTAAATGCTTCTCTGGAATCCCCTTTTTTCATAAATAGCAGACATATATGGATTTGGTGTTGCTTTTTGGTAATTAGAAGGCCTCTAAATGCCACTGCGCACCACACGTGTATTATGCCCAGCAATGAAGGGGTTAATTAGGGAGCATGTAGGGAGCTTGTAGGGTTAATTTTAGCTTTATTGTAGTGTAGTAGACAACCCTAAGTATTGATCTAGGCCCATTTTGGTATATTTCATGCCACCATTTCAACGCCAAATGCGATTAAATAAAAAAAAAAGTAAAATTTTTCACAATTTTAGGTTTCTCACTGAAATCATTTACAAACAGCTTGTGCAATTATGGCACAAATGGTTGTAAATGCTTCTCTGGGATCCCCTTTGTTGAGAAATAGCAGACATACATGGCTTTGGCATTGCTTTTTGGTAATTAGAAGGCCGCTAAATGCCGCTGCGCATCACACGTGTATTATGGCTAGCAGTGAAGGGGTTAATTAGGTAGCATGTAGGGAGCTTGCAGGGTTAATTTTCTCCCACCTGACACATTACACCCCCTGATCCCTCCCAAACAGCTCCCTTCCCTCCCCCACCCCACAATTGTCCCCGCCATGTTAAGTACTGGCAGAAAGTCTGCCAGTACTAAAAAAAAAAGCTATCCTTGATAAAAAATAAATTAAAAAAAAGGCATATTTACATATGCTGCTCTGGAGGATCCCCCCTTAGCCCCCAACCTCCCTGATACCCCCCAAACAGCTCTTTGCCCATCCCCCTCTAACTTATTAGTAGCCATCTTTGGTACTGGCAGCTGTCTGCCAGTACCCAGTTTATAGTAAAACATGTTTTTATTATTTTTTTTTAAATAATTTTCTGTAGTGTAGCTTGCCCCCCCCAAAAGACCAACCCACCACCCCTCCCAGATCTCTCAGATCTACATATATTTAAATATATTTGGCAATCACTGCCACTTTTCTCCCATCATTTTTCTGTAGTGTAGCGGTTCCCACCCGCTTCCTACCCCCGCGCGCGCCCGCGCGCGCACCCGGCGTTCCAGCCCACGATCCCGCCCCCCTCCACATCATACGGCCCATCGATGGCCGCCCACCCGCCTCCCAGACTGGCTCCCACCCACCAACGAAACCGGCCATCGATGTCCGATACAGAGAGGGCCACAGAGTGGCTCTCTCTGCATCGGATGGCCAAGGGGGGTTATTGCAGGATGCCTCGATGTTGAGGCATCACTGCAATAACCGGAAAGCAGCTGGAAGCGAGCAGGATCGCTTCCAGCTGCTTTCCAGACCAAGGACGTACGCCACACGTCCTCGGCCATTAACTGTATTTTTTTTGAGGACGTGTGGCGTACGTCCTTGGTCGGTAAGGGGTTAACCTACTAAGCAATCTCACTTGCTATGTTTTCTAGTTTCCCAAAGCCGATTTAGTATTGAGAAGGTAATTAAAGGGACAAAAAACAATTTTTTTCCTCTCATAATTCAGATAGAACATACAATTTTAAACAACTTTCCAGTTTACTACTATTATCAAATTGTCTTCATTTTCCTGTTATCCTTTGTTGAAAAGCAGGAAGGTAAGTTAAGGAGTGTGCATGTGCCTGCAGCAATATATGGCTGCAGTTTTGCAACAATGTTATATAGTAGCAAGAGCTCTAGATGGCAGCAATATTTCCTCTCATGTAGTATATATATATATAACACAAATAAGGGTTTGAAGGATTATGGTCTTGGATTGTAGGATTACAAGTGAGTTATAGAAACTCAGTAGATGCCTCCAGATTATGAGAACATGAGGGACATCTGCTGATATAAACAGTGGTGAAAACTTGGAAGGGGGGGAAGTAGCCAGAGATTAATTTTTTGATAGTTCCAGTAGATGGTTAAATGTTTAAGAATAAATAAATGCCAAGCTATGGGGCTGTGAGTACGCATCAATTAATGGCTCCATATATTAATAGCTCCATATATTAATAGCTCCATATATTAATAGCTCCATATATTAATAGCTCCATATATTAAAAACTCCATATATTAATAGCTCCATATATTAATAGCTCCATATATTAATGGCTCCATATATTAATAGCTCCATATATTAATAGCTCCATATATTAATAGCTCCATATATTAATAGCTCCATATATTAATAGCTCCATATATTAATGGCTCCATATATTAATAGCTCCATATATTAATAGCTCCATATATTAATGGCTCCATATATTAATAGCTCCATATATTAATAGCTCCATGTTCCCCCTGAGTTCTCTGCTGAGGAGAGCCAGTGTAATAATAGAATATAAATGTAAGTAATCTTTTTTTAAGTAAAAATATAAATACAACTTTTTTTAATGTTGTTGAGGCTAAATATCTAGACTGTCCTTTTTAGTAACAAAAAAACACCCAGTACTAAACGTTTAAAAATAATTAAACACATTTGGTATCTTTCTTACATGAGAAAGAAAAATATTTTGTAACAATCATAATGTTCCTTCATTTGTCATTTCTCAGAATTCTACAGAACATATCTAAATAGAACTTGTGTGCTTATCATAAGTATTTGTTTGTATTTCCCATTATAGGGATAGTAAAGGCCAAATTAAACTTTCATGATTAAGATAGAGCATGTCATTTTAAACAACTTTCTAATGTACTTTTATCATCAAATTTGCTTTGTTCTTTTGGTATTCTTTGTTTAAAGCTAAACCTAGGTAGGCTCATATGCTAATTTCTAAGGCCTAGATTTAGAGTTTGGCGGTAGCCGTGAAAACCAGCGTTAGAGGCTCTTAACGCTGGTTTTAGGCTACCGCCGGTATTTGGAGTCAGTCAAAAAAGGGTCTAGCGCTCACTTTTCAGCCGCGACTTTTCCATACCGCAGATCCCCTTACGTAAATTGCGAATCCTATCTTTTCAATGGGATCTTTCTAACTCCGGTATTTAGAGTCGTGTCTGAAGTGAGCGTTAGAATTCTAACGACAAAACTCCAGCCGCAGAAAAAAGTCAGTAGTTAAGAGCTTTCTGGGCTAACGCCGGTTTATAAAGCTCTTAACTACTGTGCTCTAAAGTACACTAACACCCATAAACTACCTATGTACCCCTAAACCGAGGCCCCCCCACATCGCCGACACTCGATTAAATTTTTTTAACCCCTAATCTGCCGACCGCCACCTACGTTATACTTATGTACCCCTAATCTGCTGCCCCTAACACCGCTGACCCCTATATTATATTTATTAACCCCTAACCTGCCCCCCACAACGTCGCAGCCAGCTACCTACACTTATTAACCCCTAATCTGCCGTCCGCACGGCGCTGCCAGCTACATTATAGCTATGTACCCCTAATCTGCTGCCCCTAACACCGCCGACCCCTATATTATATTTATTAACCCCTAATCTGCCCTCCCTAACATCGCCGACACCTAACTTAATTTATTAACCCCTAATCTGCCGACCGAATCTCGCCGCTATTCTAATAAATGTATTAACCCCTAAAGCTAAGTCTAACCCTAACACTAACACCCCCCCTAACTTAAATATAATTTTAATCTAACGAAATTAATTAACTCTTATTAAATAAATTATTCCTA